>NW_026000142.1:31712345-31767181 GCF_001458135.2 Marmota marmota marmota
AAAAAAAAAAAAAAAAAAAAAAAAAAAAAAAAAAAAACTTTGCTTACAAAAACAGTGGACCACAGCTTGCAGACTCTTTCTCCAAAGCTATAGGGCCTATCAATATTGACAGAACTCCTAACATTCTAGTGGAGCAGAAATGCAATCAATGAACTGGAATATGTAAGCACATCATACATGCTCTTTAAAAAATGAAAACTGAAGATCTATAGAGATAGACTGTGTGATTGTTTAGCATTTTCAGGAAAGTTCTCTTTGAAAAGATGGATTTTAAACTGATATAAAAGACAAAGACCTATATATAGCAACATCACTATAAAACATTTTATAAAATAGTAAGCATTAATAATACTGACAAGCAGAAAATGTCCCAAATATCAGCACAACAGCATTATGAGCAAGTATGACATTTCAAAGATAGAATCACACAGTTTTCCTGCAGCACCAAAATATCCAGGAAGACCCATTTGGCACAAAGGAGTATTGTGAAAGATTAAAAATGGCTTGGGTATTTTTACTGTAATAGATTTATCCTAGAAAGGAAGTCTGATTCCAGAATTATATTTAGTCTTTAAGAAAAGAAAAAAATAAAAACATACAATATTAAGACCCATTACTTACCTTCTCTCTACCTACCCTTCCTAGCATCTAATAACCTCTATTCTACTGTATGCTTCTAAAAAGGTTGAGCTTTTTTAGCTTCTACCACATGTGATATTTGTTTTTCTGTGCCTAGTTTACTTCACTAAATATTATGTCCTCCAGCCCCATCAATGTTGCTACAAATGACAGAATTTCAATCTTGTTATGGCTGATTAATATTTCATTTTGTGTGTTGAATGAAACAGTACATACTAAAGTATACTGTTTAAATTTAAACCTGCATCAGAAACTCTGAATGCATGAATGTCAACCACACCCATTCATCAAAAGACAATGCCTACAATATTTAATTGCTTAGAAATCTATTTTTAATTCCTAAAAGGGAAACCTTACCTTGACTTTTAGTAAAATATTGTATCAGAAAGTATATTTCATAAAATGAAAATTTTGTCATATGTTAAAAAATAAATTTAATTTTAAACAGTTACACACATACACATACATACATACACACACTGCATATATATATATATATATATATGTATATATATATATATATATATATATATATATATATATATATATAACATATATACATATATATTATCTATCACTCATATGTCTAACTTTCTACAGTACATAGAGGTAACTGTAGTCTATAACAATTAATTATACATTTCAAGATAACTAGAGAAGGGTTTGAAATTTCCCAATAAAAATGATAGTACTGGAGGAGATGAAAATAATAATTATCCTGATTTGATTATTACACATTTTAAATGATCTCTGATTAGAATAGGAATTTAGTTCAAAAAATAGTTACCACTCTTCTCAAATTATTCTGTTTAATAGCAAAGACACAAAGTTTAAAGCTTCTAAGTCAACTTTTGCCTTGTATCACAGACCCTATTAACACTATCTGGTCACCAGAAGCTAAGCAAAAGTTTGAACAGCAGGTGTGGAGTGGTGGTCACAAAAGAATTTCTGTAAGACACAAGGCACAGTTGTAAAGAAAGAGTGGAAAGGTTGGGAAGGTCTAGATGGTTGATCCAGTCAAGTCACTATGCAGGACACTGAGGCATAAGTCATTCCAGGAGGTAAATTATTCAAAATGGTTAATGACAGGCATGAGACTAGAGATGTATTATAATAATCCATAAGTGCTAAATAACTTAATTCTGAAAATTATATTATATGTAAGGGAAAATTTGAAATAATTATATTTGCGTTTGAGACTCCATTTAGAAGTGAGGGTGGAACTCAGCCACAGAAGCTGATTGTGGATTAGAAATCAGCAAGTCATGAATAGGGAAGACAAGAGAGAAATCTAATACAGTCAGAAAAGTGAGGGATAACATTAGTCTGAACCAAATAGGCCTTGGTAGAAAGGGAGAAGGGAAGCAGATTAAAAGAAGGCTGCAGAGAACTAATTCCATGGTCACAAAGGTGGGAAAGAGAAAAGATGTTTGGCTTTCTGACTTGGGTGCTTGGATAGTATTTTTTGCAGACATATGAGCAATGAGGGGCAGTACATAGGGGGACAGCAATAGTAAATTCAAGTTTGACTATGAGAGAAAGTGACTGTGAGATATCCATTAAACAGTTATTCAAAAGGCAATTATAGTAATGAATCTGTACCTTCCCTGTGAAGTCTATATAGAAGTCTAGCTATCACTTGGAATGAAGTTACCATCAAATGATATCAGTAAGATCTATGGATCTTTCAATACTAAGCTAAGAAGAAGGAAATTGCTAAAAGGAAGTAGTATGGGCTTTACACTCCTAAATGAGAACAGCATTCTTCATACCAAGTAATCACTTTATATGTACTGTCCTATTCAACAAAAAACAGCAAAATTTGCTTTTTGAGTATGATTTTCACATCTACACTAAAATAAATGCACTGATCATAAATTCCTCACATCTGTGCAGAACTGAATTTATCAAGAGATTATACAAGAAGATATTGAAAACAATAATAATACATTATCTTCTAATGCAGTTGTTTTTGAATTTTGCCTTTTTCAGAGTAGTTATTGACTTAAGTACCCAGGGATCCTAGGCATGCCTGTCTTGGATGGGGAGCACTTTGACAAATGCTTGCTGTGTACCTGGAGAATAAGCAATCTCCCTTCTGCCTCCATTAGAATGATGAGGTAATCCATTGTGCCTTTACCCTCACAGAGGGTCTCCAGAGACTAAGGCAAGATGATTACATTGTCTTATAAGGCCATAAAGTTCTACCACAGGAGGCATATATGTATTATAAAGACATTTCAAATCGCTGAACATACTCTTCTCAACATCATTGCATGGCTTTCTTCTGCAATTCACATGCATCTTTGACTTTCCGAAATGATTTAAACCTGCATCAGAAACTCTGAATACATAAATGTCAACCACACCCATTCATCAAAAGACGATGACTACAAGATTTAATTTCTTAGAAATATATCTATTTTTAATTCCTAAAAGGGAAACCTTACTCAACTTTCAGTAAAATATTGAATCAGAGAGTATATTTCATAAAATGGAAAATTTGGCATATGTTAAGTAATAAATTTAATTTTAAACAAATAGTTACCATTATCCGATATAAACATCGATGGCATATTGAAATGAATTTTAACATTCTTCTCAGAATATATTTGTCTTCATACTAATCTTAAAAAGGTTTTGAAAAGAAGCCTTTACTTTCTTGTCAGTTTGAATTTCATAGCAAACTAATGGAAGTCAGAATCCT
Organism: Marmota marmota marmota; assembly: GCF_001458135.2. Classification (NCBI taxonomy): domain Eukaryota; kingdom Metazoa; phylum Chordata; class Mammalia; order Rodentia; family Sciuridae; genus Marmota; species Marmota marmota. Next base: position 31,715,692 of record NW_026000142.1, read on the forward strand.
TCACATTATTTGTCAGGTTCTCTGGCCTTTCCAAACAAATCCAAACATTGACTTTGCATTTCTTTGTCTCATTCACTTAAAATTCTTTTCTATTCATTCTACTAAGTATCAATCTTCCATTATCTTCCCATTTTAATTTCTATTCCTAAATGCAAAATCTCAAATACTGGGGAGACAGGGGTTTAAAATCAACTGCTTCACTATTTTTTTCACTATTTAGCATATAATTTGTAATTTTTTTCTATTTTTAAATGAAATACACTTAAGCAATATAGCAATACCTTCTTTAGGAAGCAGGAGTGTGTGTTTGTGTGTGTGTGTGTGTGTGTGTGTGTGAGTGTGTGTGAGAGAGAGAGAGAGAGAGAAGTAGAGAAAGAGGAAGAGAGAAAGAATGAATGACTGAATCACTGTGGGTATTAGATTATAGTCTGGCTTTATTTCAACTGATCCGTATTTATTACAGGCAAAATAACTAATGTTTACTTAAGGCATTCAGTTATGATAACCTTCTACACACAGCCAAAACTTCACCTAATTTCTTGAGAGGACAGAAACTTTTGAGTTTTTTATACTTGTAAAAAAAAAAATCAAATGCAATGGGTATGAACTTACTATTTTTTTTTATAACAGAAGTTAAAAAGCTTCTAGTGAAATTACTCTCTCAATTCCAAGGGCATTATATCAAATACAAGTGTAAATCTAGAAATACTGAATGTGTGAATATAATATGAACTATAATGCATGAGGTACCTATTTTACTAGTTATTTAACAGGAAATGGACGTTTTAAAAACTAAATACAGAAATCAAATCTTATTGTCTAGAATTTATATCTTTTATCCAAAATAATGAATCTCTCACATGGGTTATTAGTGTTTTTTGGAACATTAAGATATAATGCAAACAAAAATAAGTGTTGGTGAGGATGTGGGGGAAAAGGCACACTCATACATTGCTGGTGGGACTTCAAAATGGTGCAGCCAATATGGAAAGCAGTATGGAGATTCCTTGGAAAACTGGGAGTGGAACCACCTTTTGACCAAGCTATCCCACTCCTCGGTGTATACCAAAGGACTTGAAAACAGCATACTACAGGGACACAGCCACATCAATGTTTATAGCAGCACAATTCACAACAGCTAAAATGGGAAATGAACCTAGATGCCCTTTAGTAGATGAATGGATAAAGAAAATGTGGTGTGTGTGTGTGTGTGTGTGTGTGTGTGTGTGTGTATATATATATATATATATATATATATGAATATTACTCAGCCAAAAAAATAGAATAAAATCATGGCATTTGCAGGTAAATGAATTGAGTTGTAGGATATAATGCTAAGTGAAGTTAGCCAATCCTAAAAAACCAAATGCTGAATGTTTTCTCTGATATAAGAAGGCTGATTCATAGTGGGGTTGGGAGGGGGGGAAAGGGAGGATTAGATGAACTTTGGATAGGGAAAAGGGGTGGAAGGGGAAGGAAGGGGACATAGGTTAGGAAACACTGTGGAATGAGATGGGCATCATTACCCTAAGTACATGTATGAAGACATGAGTGGTGTGAATATACATTGTATACAACCAGAGATACAAAAAATTGTGCTCTATATGTATAATATGAACTGTAATGTATTCTGCTGTCATATATAACAAATTAGAATAAAAAATAAATAAATGAATATTTCCCTCAAATCCATGATCACTGCTTGTTATATAAATTTCCAGAATACTTCCTTCTTTCCATTAGTTCAAATTAAATTGAAATAAATATTATGAATATCACAAAGTAGACTATCCAAGTATACATTTACTCTAGACTAAAAAATTTTATTTCAAATTTGAAGGAATGCACCCTTCCATACCCAAATGAAATGCATATATGTAATGTATACATGTGCAAGATAAAAAGTAAATTGATCATCAAATAGCAGATTTGGAAAGGGTGCATGGATATTTCCGTTTTTTGACATACTTTTACTATGATATATTGAAAGACAATGAAAATAAGACACAGCCTTATTTTCATTTTAATACTGATATTTTTTTATCCTGTCACTTTAAATATCTGCATATCCTTTCTCAAAGTAGTCTCTAGAAATAATATATTTAATTCCCTATGAATAAAATATGAATAAAAAGTCCCATGGTGTGTATACTTTATTCTATCTATCCATAAGAATTGACTTTGTAGTAGCAAAATTTTTTATTATTGATTTCTTAGAAAATTTAATTGAACTTTAGCCAAATATTTAAAATCTATGAACTCTGAAAAATATAATTATCAAAGGAAGATGGCATATGAATAACTTAAACGCCCTCAAAGTAAAAGTGATTTCATGCTCAAAGCTTCAGATGTACAACCTATTAATAAAAACTTTAAAATCTACCTCAAAATTCATTATTAAAATATAAATATTAAAATAAGCTACTTTTGATAATAAGTAATAACCATACTATGGTAATAATCAAGCTAAAAGCACTATGAAAAGAACCGAATCAATAGATAATAGGACTGGGATATATATATAGGTCAGTGGTAGAGCATGTGCTTAGCATCAGGAGGCCCTGGATTCAATACCCAGCACCTCCTGACACACACAGGTGTGAATATGTACATATGTATGTATATATACATACAGTAAATTATAACTCAATTTGAATTTTAATATACTAATTCTACTTTATTATTTATAAAACATTGATTTTTTAATTCAATGAGTGAAGAAAAATATGCATGTGTCCTCAATTCCATGTAAAGAAGTCTCTGTAGATAATAATATGGTAATTACACTAATATCAACATAATTTATAATTTCATATAAAAATAAGCTCTGCTGATAAAAACAAAACCTTTATTTTATCTAACAGTTATCTAAGAGTGGTCTAGTCACTTTAGATATATTTACTGTTACCTGTATGAAATCCTTTACTGGAGGTATTAGAATATTCTTATGAATGGCAACTTTCTCATGATATTACTGCTAAAGTACTGCTTATCTAAATGCTCACTGGAATAAAGCTATTTTCTCATTACAATTAACAATTTTTTATTTTTATCCTTTAATATCTGAAGGATTTACTTATTTTTAGTATGGTATTTTCCCCCCTAGAGTAGACAACTGGTATTAAATATAATTTGAAAGGGGAATTATAACATTAACATACTTGAAATAACTAGTATATATGAGAAATTATTACATAACTCCTCTGCAAAATTAAAAGAGTAAGAAAAAACAATTTAATGTTTAAAAACTTAAAATTTTTAATTTGAGAAACAACTTCAAATAATAAACAGCAAATACAGTATAGAGATAATCAATTTTATCCATTTACCATTCTATTTAAAATTGGGAATGTTGTATATATGTGCCAAAAATATATTGCCTAAAATAAAACATTATGGGAAGGAAAATAAAAATTTTTTAAATTGTAAGAGAAAACAATGATATTCCAGTGAATATTTAGATAAACAGTTCTTTAGCAAAAATATTATGAGAAAGCTGACATTCATCAGAATATCATAATACTTATGTCAATGGACAGTAGTGATGTTTAAAGAAAATATATGTACACATTGACTGAACTGCTCTTAGAAGACTGTTAAGCCAAGTTTTTCTTATATTGTTTTTAAAGTTTTGGAGTGGAGCTGAAAACTAAAATGTGCCACAATCCAAATTATTCTGGAATGAAATGTTTTCCAGGTCATAGAAGCCCTGTGATTTATAAATCAGATATATTAAATAGAGAAGCCATGTTAAGTATGCAGAATAACATCCTCATGCAAAATTAGTGTCTTTCAATCATAAAACCTTCCACCAACTGCTGTGTCATCCCCCTGGGAACTTCTGCCTTATACCCCAACTAGCCCAGTCCCTTTCATTGCATTCCATATGATCAGCAGTGATTACAAGAAAGTTTAGAAATCACACTAGGTCATTATAGACATGAAATTATAGCAATGGGGCAATCTTCAGTCACATTCCAGTTTGAGTGTAAATAAGAAAATAAAGGCTGCCTGTCCATGGAAACCTGGGTGAAATCCTCGTATCTTCCAACTACTGTTCATTTGCAAGGAGAAAGTAAAAACAATTTTTGTAAGCCTGTAACATGATCATCAAGGCCTTCAGTACTACATTAAAACATTCCATAAATTAAAAATACTTCTTAAAAGTTTGCATATTAGTCATTAAGCTAAAGTTGCACATTATTAGATTGGTTCAAATGACAATAATATTACCTAAACCCAATATGACTACTTGCATGGTATATAGCTCACACTTTTAATGTCAGATCATTTTATCTTAAAATAAAATGATCTTATAATCTTTGGTCCAATTCAAGTCTTTTGCTTTTTTAGCAGGATTTTAGAAATATTTTAAATGTTTTTTTTTTGTTTGTTTGTTTGTTTTATTTCTAGAGAAAACTCTCAGTAAGATTTTATCCATAAAGTAAAATGCCAGATGATTAACATTTTCTCATCTCAAATTCCATATCTCCATTTTCTCTCCAATTGTCAATCCTTTTTTAATTTGCTGTGAACAGTACTGTCAGTCTGTTTTGGAAGCTATTCTAATTTAAGATTTCATTATCTCTCTTCTTCAGCCTTTGAATGGCCTGTCAGTTGTTATACCCATCATAAAAGCTAGTCAAGTACACTTCTGATTTCTAGCTCTCAATTTACAGAGGCACTAAATAGTGCACACATCCTTTTTCCATTTCATCCCTCTATTCTCAGTTTTTAACATATATTTTAAAAAGCAGTGAATTTTTATTCGCATTCCCCAATAAACTGTATAACAAATACAGCAGTAGCTAAGCATTTTATATATCCCTGAATATTTTTATTAAAAAACATTCACGGAATGATCTCTTTATAACACTGTACCTACTGAACTGTGAAAAATTTATATTGAAGCAATTTAGTAAACATGCTGTACAATGTTTGAGGTCCCTCTTAAGAAAGAACACCGAGAAATATCAGTTTAGAGAAGTACTTATATAAAGATATGTGATATTATATTTGATTGACATTGCACTCCACAGACAGCTGAGATTTAAGTGATTTACAGATGGGTGTTGTCTTTTTTGAATGGGGAACATGGGTTTAATTACAATATTGGCCAAAAATGTTGACATAGACTCTTAAACTCTTCTAAATGTTCTTAAGTCACTGAATTTAATTAATTAATTTACTTATCCATTATTGTGCAGTGCTGGGGATCAAATCCATGGCCAGGTACATGCTAGGCAAGCAATGACACCCCAACCCAACACACTGTCCTTAAAATCAGACTCTCCTAAGAACAGAATTTCCACTGGCTATTTCTTACATATTTGGCCAAATGTGTAACAGTATGAGATAAGCTTTATAATGAAATGTGGTATAAAAGATACACAGTAAAATATTAAGAACTTGGGGCTGGGGATGTGGCTCAAGAGGTAGCGCGCTCGCCTGGCATGCGTGTGGCCCGGGTTCGATCCTCAGCACCACATACAAAAACAAAGATGTTGTGTCTGCCGAAAAAACTAAAAAATAATTTAAAAAATTCTCTCTCTCTCTCTCTTTAAAAAATATTAAGAATTTGCAAGATATGCTACAATATTAGCTGACTTAGTAGCCTCTGCTAAGGCTGGCATGAAGCATGTAAGATTTCAGTTTTCCTGTAGTGCATTACATAGTTCTGAGGAAGCAAACTTAAAATGTCATCCAGGGTCATTGAAGCAACTGGAAGTAAGTTTCCACATAGAGATGTGTGTCTTCTTGGTCAAAGAACCACAAAAAAGAAGAACCCAACAAGAAATCTACAAGTAACCTGTGATATCTCTCCTGCTATGTATCCAGTGCTGCCCTAGACCAGCCAGCCAGGTAGTGACCATCCCGATTCTTCCCTTTACTCTCTGCTTCAACCTCCAGGGTGAAATTCACATAGCAGCTATGAAATACCCAGCTGCATGTCTCCTTCCCCACCATAGCGGGGAAGTATCAACTCTAACTCAAATTTGGAAATTTGACTATTAAAAGAGAGTAGACATTTGAATTTATGGATTAAGATTTTTGATACTGTAAAATATGTCAGAGTGACCACAGGACAATCTTAGACTCTGGGCATTGTGATCTGAATAATAAGACAATCAATCAGGTTTGTTAAATAATCTTAAAAAATAAAAACTTCATAACAATATAAGCCACAATATCTAAAGAGTTTGGTTATCTACTAAATAACTTTCAGAATTCCCCCTTGAAAATTATTTATGTAATTATTTTTGCTATGTATGAGCACAATTGCAGTTAAAAGTTCTTCCAATTCAAGTCTATTTTTTCTATTGAGTTTGGTGAGCATTAATTAATTTCCAGAACTCAACAACTTCAAGTTGAAGTATTAAAATCAAGATACTGAATTCAACTGGGCACAGTGGAACATGCCTGGAGGCTGAGACAGGAGGATCATTTGAGCCCAGGAGTTTAAAGCCAGCCTGAGTGACAAAGTGAGACTCCATCTCAAAAATAAACAAACAAATCAAAAGAAAAATCCCCCTAAAACAAAAGCCTGGGAAATCCAAATTTTGCAGCCAAACATTTCTAAACCATGCATTAGTGTATAAAGCATGAAATGCCAATTCAATTTTTTTTTCATATCTATTCTTTTAAGACACAGTTTACGCCTATAGCAATTTTAAAGTGAAAATAAATTTGAACCTTAGTCTACTTAGGCTGCCATAACAAATACTACAGAATCAATGTCTTAAATTTCAGAAATTTATTTTCTCACAGTTTTGTAAGCTGGAAAGTTCAAGAGGACAGTGCCAGTCAACTGGGTGTGTGGTGAGAGCTCCCCTGGCTGGCTGATGACCACCTTCCGACAGTGTCCACAAGTATTGCATGTGCATGCTGAGACTGAAAACTCTCTCCTACTTCTTATAAAGCCACAGCTGTATTTGATTAGATTTCCATCCTTTCGACCTCACTTAACTTAAAATTACTTACTAAAGTCTTCATGACCTATGATAGTCATATTAGGGGCTAGAGCTACAAAAAATATAATTTTGGGGGGGTGACATAATTCAGTTCAAAGCAATTTGTAAACTTTATAATACTCTTACTATGAATTTTCCGTTATTCTATATCCCTTAATGAATTAAAAGAAAAAAACCCAGCATCTTTGCAATCAGAAGAATACTGTATCTTTGTCCTTTGGAATATATATATATATAGTCAAAGTTTTCTTATCAGAAATGAATACAATAGAGCTATCCGTCAATATGCATGTATTATAGGAACATCATTAGAAAAAGACAATAAAAGTGCCAACTTTATCTTAGAACTTGAATTGCTTCTCATTGTGCCAGCCTTATTAAGTATGATCAAATTACTCTAGCCTAAAATCTATGTTTCGAACCTCAGGCTTTTTCTCATATCTTTTTATGATGTTTTTACTATTTTCACTTCTCTAGTCCTAATGAGGAGCCACAGTAATTATTTAAGCTAATCCTTCTATTACAATAGATGATCACTTTGATATAGAATCAACTGTACTTCTTAAGAGTGTCCTTTTTTAGCACTTAATCAGATTTTGGGTTACATGCATCAGAATCAAGGCTTTATAATTTAAATAACATTTTTTAAAAGAAGAAAAGCTACTCTGTTAAAATTAGAACCATGGTGATATTTTAATGACAACTCTTTAAAGACATTCGATTTTTTTTTTGTTGTTGTTATTTAATGTAAAACTCTATAGACTGGAATGATGGATCCCTCAAAACTGAAATTATTTTGTAAATCATCCAGTTAAAAAAGTTAGTAAACACAAAACTTAAGACCAACCTTTTTTCTAGAAACAGTTTCATTATTGTATTTTGATCTAAATTTACATTTGTGATCAACACTGGCATAGAAAATGATGAGTGAAAAATGCCAGTGGTTTGGAAGTCAGGTGATTTTCCAGAAGTTCCTGCAAGCACGTGGGGCATTAGAAAATTTCAACTTTATGGGAACAATACTCACACAGAGTGCACAGGACAGCTCATGTACTCGGGTCATGTTAGACAAACAATTTTAATGAGTCACTATCTTGTAAAACCTCCACCCAACAGTTTGAAACCCTGTTTCCATATCCCTGGGTTCACAGTGAACCTATCAAAAAAATCCCTACTTTGGGGAGATTATTTGTTATAAAACTCAAATTCCTTATAGCTTAGGTTTCAGAAACATGGTACTATTTAAAACTACTAAAAAATACGGTTTGTTCATATTTATCTTATTTTGCTATTTGGGAATTTAAAAATAAATAAAACAGAAGTATTTCTTATTTGACAGATTCCATACATTAGTTACTACAAGTATCCTCACCACCCCAATGAAAAATATTCACCTCTTTTGCTGGTGAAACAGCTTAAAAGAAAATTCAGTAACAAAACCAGGTCTTTTATCCACTTAAGCTCTGTATTCTTGTCCATGCACATAACTGAAACTAGATTAAATGTTCAGAAAGACACTCTTTATGCACTTTGTTTATATTCCAAATGTAATTAAATGTTTTTAATAGTTCCTTTGCCTACTGTTAAGGCAATTGCATACATTTTACAATTATTGTTAATATGCAGGAAATACATAAATTTATTGATATCTTATATAGTGAGTGTCCTTACTAAGTTATCCGAATTCCTTGAAAGCTAATTAGTTTCTTCCTTCAGAATTCTTAGACACACAGCTGTGACTTTTTACTCCTGGTACTTGTAACTTGTCTCTATTGACTGTCTTTTTTTTTTTAATTTTTATTTATTTATATTTTTAAAGAGAGAGAGAGGTAGAGAGAGGTAGAGAGAGAATTTTTTTTAATATTTATTTTTTTTTAGTTATCGGAGGGCACAACATCTTTGTTTATATGTGGTGCTGAGGATCGAACCTGGGCCGCACGCATGCCAGGCGAGCATGATACCACTTGAGCCACATCCCCAGCCCCTCTATTGACTGTCTTACAGTTCTATATAGTCTCCACAGTAATGCGACATGTATTCTTGCCTTAGGAAAAGCTAATAATTGATAGGCAGTGAAAAGTATGAAAGTAACTGCTTAGCATGATGAGAGTTTTGTTGTTGGTAGTAGTATTTACCATGATTTCCACTTAAAAATAAGCATGAGGCTATTGAATGCTTAATCAGCATAATTGATATAGAATACAGTAATATTTTAAAAATTGTCAAATATTAGGTCATTCATTTTGTTATCATGAGTCATTCTTTTAGTACTTCACTTGGCATTTTTTTTATTTTCAACATTATCTATAAGTGACATTGGCCTATGATTTCTTTCTTATTATTTCTATTTCTATTGTGTTGCACTCTCACCCTATTCCATGCCAAGGGATGTAAGTGCTCTACTACACCCAGAACTTTTCATTTTTTGAGACAGGGTCTCACTAAAGTTTCAAAGGCTGGCTTCAAACTTGGCAATCTTCTTGCCTCTGCCTCCCAAGTAGTTGGGATAAAAAGCATGTGTCACCATGCCCAAGTGTGAGACACCTTTTCATTTTTATTTTGGATAGAAAGTGGTAAGATTTGAATTTTTTCACTTTTTCCACTTATTATAGTAAAATTTTTAAAACTCAAAGTATTTCTCTGAAAGTTGTGTGGAAATTACACAGCATGAAGTATTTTCTATGGATAAAAGTCTGAATATGTTTTCTACTTATTCTATCATTATTGACCAATCTTTGAGTCAATTTTTATTAAACTAGCCATTCTTTTTGTACATATAATACTTTGCCATGATTTTATATATTCTTTTATAATTTTGATAGTTATGCCTCTTATTTTAAACACTTTTTTATCATCTCAACTCCTTTGACCTATATCTGTATTTTTTAAAATTTTCAATTTACTGCTGAAGTACTCTGTAATATTTTGTTACTTTGAATGTCTAAAGTTTGCTCAAGAATGCCAAATTATTTAAGAAAAAATTGTTTTAATCTACCTTTACAACTCATAGAACTATAGTAAGAGAACCTGATTTACACTGAACTTGCCAATCAACTGAATGTCTTTTTTGGGGGGGGGAAGAGGGTACCAGGAATTGAACTCAGGAGTGCTTAACCATTGAACCACACCTCCAGCCCTTTTTTATATTTATTTAGAGACAGGGTTTCCCTGGGTTGCTTAGGTACTCACTAATTTGCTGAGGCTGGCTTTGAACTCCCCATCCTCCTGCCTCACCTTCCAGCCTCTGGGTTTACAGGCATGAGCCACTGTGCCCAGTTCAGCTGAACATTTTTAATTGTATAAAAGGTATATTACTACCCACCTTGTTACTTGTTGGAACAATAAAATGAAATGAGTTGTTTACAACAGGTGAATGAACTATCTATTATTGATGTATAATTAGTGTACATGACTTGCAGCAATTATCTGCTAAGATTTACAGGAGAATATGAAGGACTATCTACATGATTGTTGGCTAAGGCTGAGGAAGCAGTTTTTCTCCTTTGTAATATATATAGTAGCATTGTGTAAGATATGGTTGCTATATCTTAATACAAGAAAAATACACATCAGGACAAAGTATTAGTGATTAGGGGTTTTCAAAAGCAAGTACTTTTAGTAATGGATAAGAGACATAATACAACTCCTCAAAAGACATATTTCATCAAAATTAATATCTTTGTGATAAAGTTATGTTGTTTTTATTTCTAAAATGAGAATAATAACTGCCTTGCTTTCATTATATAAGTGCAATTTATCTGATACTTGAAAGTTTTATGTAAGTTGGAGCTCCTTTTATTATTTTCCTTTATAATGTATATTCTTTTGGATCTATATTATATGAACAAATATCAAAAATTTCTACTGAAAATAAAAATATCCTATAAAGACATTCCCTAAGCTTGAATCTGAATTGATTCAAAAATTAATGATTTTATGGTGATTAAAAAACTAATAATTAGGAGAGAATAGTTAGTGCTTGTTTTATTGAAGTCTGTATACATTTTCTATACTCATAAAAGGATAAATGAGATCTGAAAATTACTTATGATTTGAGAATTGAAAATTCAAAGCAGCAATCAGTAAAATTCTCAAAATTGGAAACTTTAAGATAGTGTTCTAATTAAATAGACTATTTTGAAACTTAAAACATATCATTGAGCAAAAATAATCACATTTCAATCCAAGGGACTTTATAAAGTAATCGTCTTTGAGGAATTTGAACATGAGATTGTTTCTGAGAATGTAGCCACATGATTGTATTTAACTGAAAGATGAGTCTGTTTCCTTCAGTTAAGCCTTCAATTAAAATGTAATTTCATAGTTATTAAACTCAGAAACCTAGAACAATCCTCTAAATCTGATTCTTTCCAATGACCTGCCTAAAGAACATGAGTAATTATAAAATTTTCCAGATCTTGTTGACGTTTCTGATTTCACTCCTGTCATTTACTCCTGCAGCCCATAAGGCTGGATATGAATTTTAAAGGGATGCAAGCCACACAGGATTAGAATATTGGGAATGGGATTTCAGCAGCGGAACATCCAATAATAAGAAAAACGACAGTAAATAAAATATAGAACTTCTCTTTCTTTTTGAAAATTATCGCCTATTCCAAGTAGTACCTTTTAACATCTAAGAACATATTTTAAAATATTTCATATATCAGTTTTCAAGGTAATAAATTTTATTCTTGTGACTATTAAAATTATTTGCAAATATTTATAAATAGTTTTTTTAATTGAATACAAATAATTATACATATCAAAACTTAGGATACAGGAAAGAAAGTGCATTTGTGTGTGTTCACACATGCACTATGTAAAAACAAAAACATTTTTGGAAGTGGGTAGTACTGGGGTGCTCTAGTATTGAGTTACATTCCCAGACCATCTTATTTTTTGAGACAGGATGTCACTAAGTTAATGAGGCTGGTCTCAAACTTGTGATTCTTCTTCCTCATCCTCTTAAGTCAAGGGAATTACAAGGCCTGCACCACTACACTTAGATGAAAAATATACTTTAAAAATAATTGTTAAAATGAATGTTAATACTATGTATAACTAATATTATATATAAGTAATATTTTTTTAATTATAACAAAATCTTATACTTCAATTTACTTTATGTGTCATGCTTATATCTGTTCTAGTACAAAATACATTAAAACTTTAATTATAAATGTGATTGACACTAAAAAAACATTAAAAGAGGAAAAGAAAAAGAAATGAAAATTCTCATGTGAAGTTTCTCACTACCTTCCATGGAAAATTCTGGTTCCAGAACCATCAAACAATAATTTGTAAACTTGCACACAGAATCTACATTGATAACCAATATGAGACAAACAGAGCTCCATGCAAGGTACAACAGGAGGTAATAGGCAGTCCTATAATCTCTGTTTCAGCTACAGTGGCCCTTGATTTTACATATAAGGCTTCTATATAAATATACATAAAAATATTCCACAGGAAAAAAACTGAAAAAAATCATTGATAGAATATCTTGTTGGCATTTATAAGTTAATGGATTTAAGGAAGAAGGGAGAAACTTCTTAAATATTGGACATCAAAGCAAACCCAATCATAAAATTTTCTAACATATTAACAACATTCGAGTTGATCTCTATTTTCTTCAACCCTGTCATACTGGGTGGAAGAGTGTCATGAGATTCAGAGGATTGATGAAAATAAAATTGAACTCAAAACTTTTATACGTTCAGCCAGGATTTTGTTTTTCCAGTGTGAATGCAATAGACATATATAAAGTGATGCGATTATTATTTTGTGGATGTATCCAAAAAATAATGAGTGATAGACTACTAGAAGAAAGTACAAAAGGCAGTAGTATTTTTTTAATTGAAAAAAAAACAAAAAACAATCACATAGCTTAGCATGATCCGAAGAGAGGTTACAATAGTTATTACTCTAATTTCAAATGCTGAAACAATTACTGAAAAAAGTGACACACATAAAGGTCAATGAAAAAAAGCACATATCACTATGATCTAAATCCCATCTAATTCCAAAAAATACTTAGATATTGTGAGTGGGATTATAAAGAAGTTAAATAATGTTTAATTCTCATGTAACACAGGAAACTACATATGCACAATCTCTTGTTTCTAATAGAGAAAAAAATTATAAAATCATGCTAACAAAAGGGAGAATCTTTCAAAAAATAGAAGGCAGATCTATAGAGTAGAAGCAGAGAACAATGGGGAAGGGCAGGAAAGGGGAAGAACTAAGGGATGGAGTTGACTAAATTATATATGTATAAATATATCACAATGAATTCCAATGTATATATGACTAGAATGCAGCACTTAAATGATAATAGAAGGAAGATCAAAAAAGTAGAAAGAGATCCTGAGGAGGGAAGAGAGGAGGGAGGGAAACAGCACCGAGGGTTGACACTGAGAAAAGTACATATGTATTTATAGATGTAGAAAAATGAACGTCCCTATTGTGTATAACTAGAATGAATAGAAAGAAGAACTATTTGAAAAAGGCAGATAAAAAAAAATCTTAAAAGAATTGATAGGATGAAAACAGCATGTACCTTTAAACATTAAAATTGAGAAACAAGGATAGGGGATACAGTCCAGTACTAGAGCTCTTGCCTACTTTACAGGAGGCCCTGGCTTCAATCCCCAACCCCACGGGGAAGAGAGAGAGAAAAAGAGAGAGAATTGTGAATAATGTGAATAAACTAATTTGATAAAACATGGAATTTATGTAACAAAAAAAAATTTACACGTATTTAAAGCGTTCCTTTAAAAAATAAGCTCAGAGTGAATCTACAAATAAAAGCTAATTTATAAAGTCGCATTTGTTAATCCTTTATGTCTTAATGAATTTGAATTGTAATTAATAATAAATGCTTATATGCACTTAACTTGAGAACTTAAATAAATTAACTTAAATAAATTTTATCCTCAGATGATCTTTCCTAATCAGCCTCATTTTATGTAATAAGAAAATCCTTGCCAAGAAAGTTGACGGATTTTACCAGGGAAATATTGTTGTTAAGGTTTAGACTTGAATTCAGGCAATCTGACTCCAGGACTCAGCAATTCTGGATATACTCTGGGTGCTTGATATATTCTACAGCCCCCACATTATGGACAACATAAGAAACATATTTGTAAAAACCTCAAGTGATTCTTTCCCTTTATTCTTTACTTATATCTGAAGGCATGGTCCAAGGTGCATGAGGGGGTCAGAGGAAAATTTGAGAATGGCTAACACTGAAGCACAGGCCATGACTGAGTCAAGCCCCTGTCTCCTGCATCACTGCTTCTCCTCATGGAAGACCAAGCTGCCTTAGCAGAAAGCCTGTGGAATCCTCAGCCTGTGGAATCAGTGCTAGAATATGGAATGTCACTGAACAGGCAGTCTCCCTGGGCCTTCGCATACGCCCTCCCTTCCTCACCATGAAGCCTTCTCAGCTAAGCCTTCTGGTCACTGGTTTTCTATTTCTTTAGTTCTCCTTCTCCTTCTCCTTCTTTTTTTTCCTCGACAACACTCATTTTATGTTGGGCCCATAAACTACTGGAATGTGGGTTCTTTGTCCTATACCCTAGGGTAGGCAAAGAGGGACAGAGACAGACTGACAGGCATGGCAAGAAGGTGTAAGGACTGCAGAGTGTAAACTCTACAAAATCCCTTTGCCAGTTTGGATGTTTGTATAAAAAGATTGTTTTACGTGAGTGTAATATATAGCTGCATTGTTTCAATTTCTAAAGAATGTATCAATATATTTTTTAGAGAGAGAGAGAGAATTTTTTAATATTTATTTTTTAGTTTTCGGCGGACACAACATCTTTGTTTGTATGTGGTGCTGAGGATCGAACCTAGGCCGCACGCATGCCAGGCAAGCGCACTACCGCTTGAGCCACATCCCCAGCCCTGTATCAATATATTTTATAAGTTACTGGTTGTCCACTATGAAGGTAGAATCATTTATTGGACAATAGATGTGAAGGAAGTCTCTGTGGATGCAGATATCCCTACAAAGAGTCACATAGTGAAGCTACATGAACAAACTGTTCATTCAAATTAGGCTTCTTTTACATAAATCAGCTTGCCACAGTACCCCCACATCAGCATCCCTAGTTCAGGAAATCAAACCCATGGCTTTGCACAGGCTAGGCAAGTGTTCTATCACTGAGCTACATCCCTAGGCCTTTCACAGACTTCTATAAGATTTGAAAATGAGACAGTGCTGCACTTGCTCCTATTTTTCAAATATGAGATATATAAATAGGCATGAGCACAGTATTCCAACAGTCATTCACATTCTTTTACTTACAGCCCTCATAGATGTCAGTGGGAATATGGACTGCTGCATGCTGATAGGATATTTGTCGTCCAAAATTAGCATCATCGATAAAAACAGGTTTAATCCTCTGGCTGCCTGGCTCACTATCATTTTTTTCAGGCTACAAAGGAAAAGATAGATAATAAATAATTTTATAATTTATGCTAACATAGATATTTTCATATTTACTTTTCATTTGGTAAATATTTATTCTACAAAACACAAAAGATCCACAAGAATATTTTTTAAAATATTTACTTTTCAGTTTTAGTTGGACACAATATCTTTATTTTATTTATTTATATGTTGTGATGTGGATCGAACCCAGGGCCTTGCACATGCTAAGCAAACACTCTACCATTGAGCCACAACCCCAGTCCCCACAAGAATATTTTTAAAGATAATTCCATGATGGCACTGGACATGCGAATTCCCATTCAAGTATTAACATTCACATTGCAACAAATTCACTGTATTTCTCCAATGTTGAAGTTATTTGGGAACCACTCAGACCTTTCTCACATAAGACATTAACATGCACATTTAAAGAAAAGGCTAAGTCCCTTTAAATACAAGTATTAAAACCAACCACTTGAAATAAATTGCACAACTTATGGTACTAAATTTATATTGGTTACTTAAGGATAACTTGACTACAAACGGTACACATGACAGCAATCAGGCAGCAATGAAAGATTATTTTGTCAGATTCCCTTGATTTTTTCATGTTTTCCATGTGTCTCAATTTTTGTGTTAAAGAAGAAAGTATATTGAGAAAGAAGAGATCCACTATAAATCTAAACACAATTAAATCCTAAGTTCTGCCAATTTGTTTCCTAAGGTAGGAATTCAGATACAATCAATAATGATTCAAGCAAATTCCACAGGAGATTAAAGTCTAAGATTAATTTTCCATCTGCTGGAACTATGCTGGTGAGGCAGAATTACCTTGTTGCCACCCAGACCCTTGGCAATAAACTAGAAATTTTATTCATTTACTGAAAATACATCTGTAACTTTGTGTTCTATTTATAGTAAACACTATTTTTTCAGTTGAAATAGTCATTTTTAATTCTTCCTTAACTGAATATTTTAAAAACTAAATTTAGGCCTATTTTTTAGTTCCTTTACTATGGAGACTGATTTCTATATGTCAAAGGTAATTACCTCAAAAACAATTGAAAAAAAATTCACAACACTTGACCATAATATATCACACAAAAATCCCATTTGACAGGCATACAGCAATACTAAACAATAGAGAAAATTGAAAGAAATAACCTGAAAATGTCCTAACATAGTTTGCAGAAAATGGAAAGTCAGTAGTTCTACAAAGATGTAATGGTGTCCAACTTTTCATATCATATTGAAAGTTTAAATGACAGATAACACATTAGAGTCTTCAAATATTTGAAAACACACCCATGTCATTTTTTCCTTGGAAAACTAAACTCTAGAAATACTAGACAAAATTATGAGCGATAGAGTGCTTTTTATTTTTACCAATAGCTTTTGAAGCTCCAGGTAGAACCTATCACTAGGTCATAAAGTCAATTGTCAGATGTGACTAAGCTATTTTTGTAAATGAAACACTGAAAGAGAATATGAGCAAATACTCATAAGAAGAATTTTATTTTATATCACTCCTGGAATGATGATCAATGTGAGTGCAGCATGCACACAAAAGCATATGGGATTTGTGTTGTAAAACCTATCATTGGTACAAATTGTGAAAACAGAATATTACTTTTATACAGGTGGAAGCCACAAATACAAACAATTGTTCTCTCATTAACAAACTGAATTTACAAAGTAATAAGACTGAATTTGAAAGTCTAAAATTTTGCAAAATGTCCACATTCAAGAATCACTAATTGCTAGGAGCAGTGTCTCATGCCTGTAATCCAACAGCTCAGGAAGCTACAGCAGGAGGATTGTGAGTTCAAAGCCAGCCTCCACAAAAGTGAGGCACTAAGTGACTCAGTGAGACCCTGTCTCTCTATAAAATACAAAATAAGGCTGGGGATATAGCTCAGTGTTCAAGGGCCCCTGAGTTCAATCCCTGGTAACAAAACAAACAAACAAAAAGAATTACTAATTATTCTCTTTTCTAAACAGAGGTCAGCTGTGTATAGTACAAAGGAGAAGAAAGGAAAGACAACAAAACAAAGAAATAGAATAAAATAATGTGCTGCCTAACTTACATAACACAACAGCCTTGATACAATGATTAATAGATAAAAGGAGAGTGATACCTGAGATTCTTATTCTTGGATTCAGTTATGTATTTTAAAACAGTTTAAAATTTATTCCATTTTGTATTCCTTGGAACTCTTGACTTGCATAATAAATAGAATGACACAATAAAACAAACCACCCACATTAATAACATAAACTCCAACTAATGAGTGATGGAACTATATGTTTCCTTTATAAGCATTATTCTAAATTAGTGAAAAAGTCACAACACTTATTTTAAAGTGCTAGTTTCTCAATGCACAGCCATTGGGAAAGCATCATTAGTATCCAGTGAATTTTATAGAATGCAGATTCTCAGGGCCCAACCCAGACCTAGTCCATCTCAAGGAGCAAAAGAGGCACCCAGCAATCTGTATTTTAGCAAGACTTCAAGGTGATGCTGCTGCATACTAATATTTGAAGTCCAGTGCTTCAAGATATGAACCACTAAAACTAGGTACATGTGATTATTTAGAACTCCTCATGATAAATTATTATTATTTGGAATAAGCATAATAATAGATGCCTAAATTATATTAATTTCTTCTTGTACAGTTTCATTATTTGTGGATAAAAATAGATGACTGCAAATAGTAATATGGCAAATAATATTTGTGAAAGTGCGTTTGTTTGTTAGTTTGTTTATTTGGTTCCAGGGGTGCTTAACCACTAAGCAACATCCCCAGCCCTTTTTTTATATTTTATTTTGAGACAGGGTCCCTTTGAGTTACTTAGTGTCTAGCTAAATTGCTGAGGCTTGCTTTGAACTTGCAATCTTCCTGCCTCACTTCCTGAACCGCTGTGATTACAGGTGTGCACCACCACAGCTGGCTCAAAGGGTGTTTCAAAAGACAAGTCTCTTGAATTTTTCCGAGGGATCAGCACCATCCTCAAATAAACTGGGGAAGTTTTGCACATCATATTCTTCTACTAAGAGAATAATAAGCACATTAGTATATCCAAAGTTCTGAGGTATTCTGCACTAATGAAACTGTGTTTGACCTAATATTTTCAAGCTTATTTGACCCTCTCATTCTTTTTCTCTAATACCCATCATGAGGAACACACTTATGTGCAAAGGTACATTAGAACATATAGACAACAGGAGATCTGTCTTCACTCTGCTACATTAACAAAATATTGGACTTGGATCAGTCACTGTTCCTGGTAGAATAAGTTCTATTGGGCTATAGATAGATCCTTCACCTATGAGACTATCTGACACTTGGAAAGCATCTTCCCCAGCAATAAAGCAACATATTAAAGGGGAAATATCTTTTGAAAGACTCTTCCAGTTGATTCTAATGAACTCTTCTAACATAAATTGAATGCCCAAACTGAAGGATCCATAAAGTAATTTTCAGTTCTGTAAAATTATACTCTTATGTCTAGAGTTCTGGGAAATATATTATTTGCAAGCATATCTTCCCAAAAATCATATGTACATATATTTTTCATACATTCAGATACTTAGAATGTAAAAGGCTTATGAGATAGATAGTATATAAATAATACATTTATGAGTTAGTGTTAAAAAGGTAGATATGTGGCAAATATTTCATTCAGTCACTCACCCAGAAAATATTTATTGGGACAGAAGAGGAGAGTAAGATTTATCAATGTTCAGAGAAATGTTATTCAATATCTAAATCAGAAAACATTAAATGTTCAACAATAGTAAAGTGGTCATAATAATTATAATAGATACAATTCATCTTTTAATAAATAATATAAGATATATATGTATACATATATATACGAGAGTAATTACACTAGAAATGTACTCAAACTCTGTATTTGTTTAAAATGATTAATTTATGAAAGACATGTTAAACAAAAAGAAAAGGAAAGAGAGATACAGGAAGAAATGAATAATGTATATATGGTAAATGTTACTAATATTATTATTGGATTTGAGTTATAAGGAGTTACTTCTTTGTGCTATCTTTTTATAAATAATAATATTAGCATGAATTATATTTTTAGTGAGAAAAAAGCTATTGAATTTTAGTTTTAAATATTTTCTCTAATTATACAAAGTATTATATTGTTAAAATCCCTCTTAATTTCATGTGAATCTTTTTACTTTTGAAAATTAGCAGATTTAAATACATTTTATGGATATTCTTACACTTTTAGATTACCATATAAAGGAATTTTAGGAGAAACTTTACAATTAGGATTTATTTCTCAAAATATGTAATTATGCTTCAAAATTTACATTAAAATGTAGTTGCTTAATATATTAAAGAAAAATACAACTGTTTTTCATGGTTCACTCTTCTGTAGTCTAAATAAATCAAAATAAAAGTATTAAATGTTTAAATTCAACTCATTTATTTAAGCTTTTGAAATTATTGTTACTAATATTATCATAATCCACATCTTTAGTTATCTTGATATTATGGCAGGATATAGTTTAATTGAAATATAGCAAATATGAGGCACAAAGGAATGGGATGATATTTTGGAGAAAAAAAAACTACACTGTGTTAATTAAACATGTCAAATTATTCTGCTAAAACAAATATTTCTGTTTTTCAGATAACACAAAAATAACATCTCTTCTCAATGTTCTTTCAAAATATCTTAAGTCTGTAGACAATCACACATAAATATGCACAAAGAAACTGAACAAGTAGACTCTCAAATATATTTGAACATATTTGGCTAAAATACAGAAGTGAAACATGTGATGCAAGATTCACAGACTATTCTTCTCAATATAATTTGTTATTAAATAATAGACTAGATCACTTAGATATTGAGGTATTGGCTAATGTTGAATGGGTAGGTCATCCGATTTAATAAGCACTGCATATTAGCAAATCTAATTTGGATACTCACAATAATTTTATGCAGACTCAAAAGGCTCTTGCATACTTAATATACTTGTATCAAACTAAAAAATGTTTAAAATTAATATTTATAATAAAATAGATTTTAAATATTCAAAAAATATTTTCTTATAGAATGATGTTCAAAAAACGTTTTACCTGCTTTGCACAAAAAAAAAAAAACTAGTTTAATAATTTTGTACAATTCAGATTGAATATACTCACTACTAAACTTAACTATAATCACACTCTGGCTACATTTATCTCTTATGTCTATGTTATTTTTATGCCCTATAATCTGAAAAACTGTTGTTAATACAAATCATTTACTAGACCCACAATAGAGGTGTTTCTATGTCACCAATGAAGGAGTTAAATCAATGGGCTCTTGTGTGAGGAACCAAATTCTTTAATAAACACATGTAATATAGCCTTGCATATGCCCTAGTATCTATATGTCTTTAAATACATCTTATAGTTTTACAGCTATTTCATAGCTACTGTTTCCAAGGGGACCTACAACTTTTATAATTCAGACATTATTGATTTTAGAATTCCAAGTCCTAATGGTATTTCCAAACTTAAATAAAATTTTAGATATGTAATATACTTTTGGACATGGCATTGGAGTCCAAGATAAAGAATTTCTAAAGGTAGGATTCATTTACATTTAAAAGGAGCACCAATTCTGCACATTTTAGCATAGTGGCATACTGTTATTAAGAATATGGATTAAAAAGTAAAGTGGCTTCCATAACCACTAGTGCACCAGTGGCATTTGAGAATCCAGGATTGGCCCACTAGTTCAGGAGTTCTACACGTTCTGACTCCTATAGAGAAAAGTGTACTTTTTAGTAAATTGTTTGGATCGATGAGAAATGAAGACATAAGAATGGAGCAGCAGAGCTGACCATGCCTAATTAAAGATGAACAGAAAGAAATAAAGGTGGATTCTTCATCTAATCAGAGCTATTCTACTTCAGTAGTAAGGCTAGGTTGAATATTAAACAACCTAGTACAGTGACAACACTTTAATTGGTTCAAGTTGCTATTTTCTCCTTGAGGATGCCTTGACTATAGAAGTGGTCAATAGAAGGATAGATCCAAAAAGGAAATATACATTTAGTGACACTGAATAAATATACACTAAGGATTTAAATAAAATTATTTTACCTTCACTTTATGGAAGCTTAACAGTAAGAAAATTTAAAAAATTAAATGGTGAATTTAATGCCATAATATCCTTGCAAAAATACGTAAGTGTGGCTAATCATGCTTAACGTAATAAAAATATTATTTTTTATGGATTTAGAAGATTTTTCCCATTCTTTAGGTAATTGAAATATTACAACTCCTTATATTTGCCTTGCAGAAAATCTATAGCATTATTTCTTCAGAGGCAATTCATTTAACATACTAAGAAAAGAGTATTTTGAAATTAACATGAAATGTATATTTATCACACCAGTGATCAAAAGAACATTGAATAACTCTAGTTCTTAGAAATTAGATCCACTGTTAAGTCTCCACATATTCCTCTACTAATGATTATGATATATAAAAAGAAGAAATTAATAGTCTATCAAAAGCAGACTTTGGGGAAAGGAAGGGAACAGAAAGCAACTGAAACAATTCTATGACACAAAGACAATGAGCTAAAAAAGTTAATTGTAGGTAATACTAAGAAAAAAATCAAATATTTTCTAAAGATTAGACTTAGTTAAAGGTAAGTATGAATATGACACACATAACTCTGAACTAAACCAGGTCAAAAAAGATACTACTCACTACTCACTGCAATATCTACTTTATTAAATTTAAAAGGCAAAAATAGGCATTCTTCAAATACATCTTTGGAGGTTTCTGATGAGGATTATTGTGATAACATTAAATTAAAAGTTGCAACATAGAACCTGAGTATATTCCTGAAATGAAATTGACTTATTTTTAGTTTGTGTGGTGGATAAATGGCTGCAAATTGGTTATCACAGAACCTAGCACAGAGTAAAAAGAGGAACCATTAGAGTTGTAATATGGTGAGTACTATGGAAAAGAAGTGTTAGAGGATAATTGAAATTTCATATGCCATATGCAATTTTCAAATGACTAGCATCAGAATGCAATGTGCTATCACATATATGTCTATGCTCTGTCTAAATTTACAGCCTATATTTTGGGATCACTCTAATAGGATGTTTCTACCAATACATTGTGAAAAGCTCTATGGGATTTCAGAGCATCTAAAAATTCAATATAGCACTCTCTAAGAAAGCCATGTAGCAACATACACTACATTAAAAAAGAATATATATAAAGGATGCAATACTACTTCAAAGAAAAATTTTAAAAATAATATTATGATAGACAACACTTTTAAAAACACTGTTCAGGTTAAAAAAAAAAAAAAAAAAAAAAAAACCTTTGCAAAAGAAAATGTGTCTATCTCCTTGATATCTGAGGCAAAGATTGGCTAAAGTCATACAACTGAGAACTAGTCAAAAACCTGTCTCTAAGATCCTGAGATCTTACCATAAATGCCACTAATCTAGAACAACTCAGAACCAAGGTTTAAACAATCTTTGCCAAGAAAGCAAATACCCAAGAGTGTAAAGCATTAAAATCAATATGAGGAACAATTTTTGAAGGCAGCCTCAAAAACGCAATGTACTAGTCTCATAGAATGAGTTTGGAAGGGTTCCCTTCTTTCCTATTTCATGCAATAATTTGAGGAGTATTGATGTTAATTCTTCTTTGAAGGTCTTGTAGAACTCAGCTGGGAATCCAACTGGTCCTAGGATTTTCTTGGTTGGTAAGGTTTTGATGGAGTCTTCTATTTTACTGCTTGAAATTGATATGTTTAAATTGTGTATGTCCTCCTGATTCAGTTTGGGTAGATCATATGTCTCTAGAAATTTGTCGGTGTCTTCAAGATTTTATATTTTATAAGTATAAATTTTCAGAATAGTTTCTAATTATCCATTTTAATTACACTATTTTAATAGTGTACATCGTGATATTTCCTTTCTCATCATAAATTTTAGTAATCTGAGTTTTCTCTCTCTTTCTCTTCATTAGTGTAGCTTAGTGTTTATCAATTTTAAATATTTTTTGAAAGAATCACCTTTTCATTTTTTTTTGGAATTGTTTCTTTTGTTTCAATTTCATTGATTTCAGGTCTGATTTTAATTATTTCATGTCTTCTATTGTTTTGGTATTGAATTGTTCTTTTTCTAGGGCTTTGAGATGTAATGTTAGGTCATTCATTTGTTGATTTTTTTTTCATTCTTTTAATGAATGAGCTCAACACACTGAACTTTCCTCTTACTGCTGCCTTCATAGTGGCCCAGAGATTTTTGATATGTTGTGTTGGTATTCTCATTTCCTCTAAGGTTTTTTTTTTTATTTCCTCCCTTGTTTCTTTCGCTATCCATTCATCATTCAATAGCATGTTATTTAGTCTCCTGGTGTTGGAGTAGCTTCTATTTTTTTTTTAATTTTATCATTGATTTCTAGTTTCATTTCATTATAATCTGATAGAATGCAGGGTAGTATTTCTATTTTTTTGTATTTGCAAAGAGTTACTTTATAGCATAACATATGGTCTATTCTAGAGAAGAATTCATGTGGTGCTGAGAAGAAAGTGTATTTGCTTGATAATGGATGGAATACTCTATATATGGCCATTAAGCCTAAATTATTAATTGTATTATTTAGTTCTGTAGTTTCTTTGTTTAGTTTTTGTTTGGAAGATCTATCCAGGGGTGAGATAGGTATGTTAAAGTCATTATTATTGTGTTGTGGTCTATTTGATTCTTGAGATTGAGAAGGGTTTGTTTGATGTATGTATATGCTCCATTGTTTGGGGCATATATATTTACAATTATTGTCTTGTTGATGTAGGATTTCCTTAAGCAGAATGAAATGTCCTTCTTTATCCCTTCTGATTAACTTTATCTTGAAGTCCACTTTATTTGATATGAGGATGGAAACCCCTGCTTGTTTATGCAGTCATGTGAGTGATATTTTTCCTCTGACTTTCACCTTCAAACTGTAGATGTGTTATCACATTAATATTTATAATTTTGTTTTTATGTAATAGTTAAAAATAAGATTTAAAATACCAGTACTGACTGCATTGCATTCAATTCACTATTCTGTCTAATATCAAATGTATGATTCAAAACAAGTAACTTAAGCTCACTAAATTTTACTCTCTTTACCTGAAAAATATTAAAATAACAACAGTGTGTGCCCCAAAGACTTACTGTGAATTTTATTTCATAAACAGCATACAAAGCATTTACTATGTGGTATAGAATAAGCATATAAAATTTAGCTATTACTTAATCCAAACATACTGCATCCAATACAACTAAATCATTTATTTTAAGTGCATGAATATAGGAAACACAGAATAAATCAACTATCATACATAAGTAATTAATATTCTATCTCTATGCCATCATCTACTGGAGCATTCCATATCAGTCAATATTGGAACCTGAAAAATAAAGACTGCATATTATAAGACACTTAAAAAACACACTGGAAAATAAACCTGGTCTTCGATTTTTTTCTTAATTAGAGTATATTGTATTGCTGTATAGGGCATATCCCTACAAGTTCATCCCTACCACATCATTCTAGAATCAAGTTTATTTCTTTCTATAAAATAAAATCATAAAATATTAGGCTTTTAAAAAGACATTTAGGTAGGACACTATCTTAGAATTAATTTTAAAATGGACAAGACTCATCTAAAAGGAAAATAAATAGCAACATAAATATGTAAGGGAATTCAGCAGACTAGCCAAATGTCCCAGACAGGTCAAATTTTTAACATAATCAATACCAAAAAATACAACAAATAAATCAAGTGAATTTACTGACATAAGAATTCCAAGTTGAACTTCTTTCGTTTGGATTTTAGTCAGAAACATAGATCTTAGAATTAGGTTAATAAGGGTTTGTAGAGATCTGATTTCTTTTTTGCTTACTTTGGGAATTAAGAAAATAGTGTAGCTTGCTGGATAACTCAAGCCTGGGGAATTTGCTTTGATAATCTTCAGGGACCTTAAAGATTCATTGGAACAAATGTTACTAAAAACTTAAAATGAAAAACCTAAATAAATTTCCAAACTACAGAGAATTTAAATGCAGATTTTCAAATATAGTTATTTCATTTGTAGTTTTTAAATTTTATTTTGACATTTTTCTTTATAGTTTCAATATGTAAACTCTAAAATTAAACTTCAAGATAAACAGCTGCATTGTGTTTACATATTTTTATAAGTGTTTTAGAAGATTCAACTATGATTTTTTTATTTTGTATGTGCACTGTCTTAAGTTACGCACATGCTTGCATCACATTCATAACAAAATAAAATACATATCAATCTAATACCCTTTCATTATTTACATATTTACACACACAAATCTACTCAGTACTTAAACCACTTCATGTAAATCTTAAGTTAACTGTAATAACAATAATTTTGAAATGACATTCATTAACAGTTCTGGATTATACACTAGAACCAAGAAAGGTTCTAAATGCTTTATATGCCATAACTAATTTTTTCAATAACTCTAGTAGATTCATACTGCTAGCATCTATACATACCAATTGAGTGAAAAACACAGTATATGACCTTGCCAATATCATCTAGCCAGAAAATGGCAGAGCTCAGATGCAAAACTGGGCAGAGCAGTTCAGGGACAATCTCCTGCCCATAACACTCCACTGCCCTCTAATCCTTCTTACAATGTATACAGGTACTCTAAATTTGCTGTTGTTTACAAGAAAAAAAAAAGAGTTGCCTATAGAAGTATAAACTATTTAAGCAAAAATAGATGAAGGAGTTATGGAAATTCATTATACTATTCCCTTTTATGTATATTTAAAACATCTTTCCTGACAAAAAATATGGAAATATTTTTATTGAAACATGAGACATATTTTAATGATATAGCCTCTTTAGAAATAAAACCCAACAAAACTACTACCTAACCTAGTTACATAGAGCATGGGACAGAACTTTACTTTTGATGGAGTAATATAATAAGCCTGAGTTCAAATTTCATTTACAAATAATCATAAAAATGTAGACTTCAAACCAAAAAATCCAGATCCTTATACCAGTAATTGCAGACACATATTCTAATTCTGCTATTTATTCTCTTGCTGGAACCAGCTTTGAACATAGAAGAAACCACAGTCTGCTTTGATGTATCTCTTAATCCCCATGGCTCTTTCTGGGGACCAAGGAGAGGAGGGGAAATATAAGGGAAGATGAGCAAATACTTTCTACTAATACTACCATCTTTGTGGCCAGTCCCATCACATGGCCAAAAGAAAATAAATATTTATCTTAAAATTTTATTGAAATATAGTACATATTAAAAGTTATCTTGGCATTTCTTCCCTTAACTATGTTTTCACCAACCTTGAAACAAAATAATTTTCATGCCTCCATGCTTAGAAGGGCTTTCTTACTTACTTTGCAAATATGGCAACTGTTTAAGAAGTACACATTTTTACAAACACTATTAAAATAATGTTAGCATTGAAACACATGTTTAATGAGCATTATCTCAATAAATATTAAATAATATGAAAGAGACAAAATTAATAAGATGTCTGCCTCAAACAGCTAATATATATGACTGTAGTTATAGCATTGTACCATTAAACCCAGTAACATGTACAAGTTACTAAGAATACCCATTGGAAGGAATGCCATTGGCCACCTAGGAAACCTGCACAAGGCTTCAAGAAGGTGTTTGAACTGCTTTTTGAGGAACACTTAGAGTTTTATTAGAAAAATTATAAGACATCGTATTCAGGTAAGTAGAAGAGTAACTATGTTGACATTACCTTCCACAGGTTAAGCAGACACACTAAAGATTGTGCTAAATTTCCAGTAAGGTTATATGTGCTTTCAAGCCTTCTATGAGAATTATAGCTCACCAAACAGCTTAGTTCAGTTATACTTTCATTTTTATGTCAAGAGGAATTTTTTTTCAATGAGTACCACTATAATTTTTAACATAATATACATTCCTAAAGAGATATTAATCCTAACTCTTATTTCAGCCCCTACTTTTAATCAATCTGGTTGTAAGCATTTATTTTATTGCCACAAGATGAATAGAAATAGCACTAATCTAAGTAGAGGGATGTAGACATTATAAAATGTATAATTGAGGAATTATCTTAAACCTAAGTCCTTGAAGAATTTCCATCCTGAAGGATAAGAGGGTTAGAGTCCAAAGGAGTAATTTGATAACCTTTAAATACTTGTTTTACCTTTCAGTGAGGTCATGTATCATCATTTTAATGAACAAAAGCAATAGATTATACTTCAGCATATCTTTCATTATATGAACTGGGTGACACACCAGCATAATACATATAGAATAGCAGTAGAAACAGAAGGCTCTAAATTTAATCCTTATTCCAACATGTACTAAACTCATGGCCTTTTTGCGTGATTTACATATATTATGAAAGCTAGTCTTTATTCCCAAGTTACTTTCATCCTAAACTCCCCAACCCCACCCACATCTTCCCTGCAGAATCTTAAGTCATCTTACCTTATTTATTTTATTATTTTTATGTTGTGTAGATGTGTGAAGCAGGCTGAGAATAAGACAATAGGGAGAGGTGGGATTTTGACAATCTGGAGAATGTGCCACATGAAAAGGTATATTTACTTTGTTTTAAACATTATTTCAGCACACCAAATTATATCTGCAGTTGAATCTGGCCTTGCTATATATATATAGCTTCACACTTGTTGGGGAAATTTCAGCCACTTATTTTCAAATTCCACTCATAAGCTAAACATAAAACTCTATTCTAGGCCACTCTCCTAAGCAACCACACTAAATATTTAGCTGCCTACTAGAGATCTCTTCTTGGATATACTTTAGCAAGTTTTTGGTATAAATGTTCTTGACTTTTAAAAATCTTTGCCTATCTGCAGTAGGCCCTCAAAATCTACAATTACACATGTATATCTTTGTAGGCCCAAATGTTGTATTTCATTAAATCTGTAATGATTCTTTCTAATCCAAATGCTGACTGGATCTTTGTGAATACATGATTTATGGTTTATATCTTGGCATTTTGACCTCCAGATTTATTATCTTTCTTCCCATAATTTTTCTTTTTGACATTTTGGAAGAATTTCTCAAGTTTGCTCTAAGCATCGCTGATGAATAATTCACACTGTGGAATTCCTTCTTCCAAAGAGAATTTTGTTTTAGCAGTTTTTGTTGATATGTTGGATTTTTATAAATCACTTGCTCAATCACTTGGGGCAGCAAGAATATATTTAATGTTGTTTTTCTTTTTTACTGAAGTAGCTGAAGTAAGTATCTCAGAGACTATCATGGCTCTGTGTCTTTTTTTAATGCTTTTTTTAAAAAGAATTTTTTTAGATGTTGTTGGACTTTTATTTTATTCATTTTATTTATATGCGGCACTGAGAATCAAACCCAGTGCCTCACACATGCTAGGCAAGCTCTCTACCACTGAGCCACAACCCCAGCCCTTGGCTCTGTGTCTTTAATGCTACATATGCCATTTCTAGTTTACTAAATCTTTTGTGTATTCCACCCCTTGAATATTTCCTGTTTTATTAGTCTAAAATGAAGAAACAGCTACCTAATTCAGGACTGGGAAAGGGACAGATGATACCCTTGGTTGTTTTGGTTTGAGGTTTTTTGTTTTTTTTTTTTTTTGCCCAAGCATTCATCCTTGCTGCTTGCCTTTTCATACTATAACTAGAAATCAAAGAATGATATAAAACATTTGATACAGTTCTTGGCCAACAATTGTCATTCATTAAGGGCAAGTATTTTCTTCAAAGGGTATGTTTAAATTCCAATCCTCTAAACTGCAGAGCCCCTCACAGGTCTGGGCTGAGGTTGGTGGTGGTAATGAAAATCAATACTTAAAACAAAACAAGGTCTGCAGGAGAGAAGATATTCTTAAGCTATTTCACAACATGCAAATTCAAACTTCAACTTCAACTCACTGATTTGTTGAGAAATAAAACTTTACTGGGTGGCTACCATGTGTTAGACAGTATAAGAGCTATGTCAGCTGCTGTGAATACACAAGAAATGCCCTCAGGAAACTTAATTGGTACAGAGAGATCACAAGGGAATAACTTACAAAGATCAATTGTGCCTCCAAGCATAAAAAACCATTTCTGCACCAAAAGTTGGATCTGCTTAGGAAAGATTCTAGTGAACTTTTTGCAGGGTCTTAAATACCATACAAAGTCAGAAATAAATTATTTTAAGTTCTAGACAACGGAAGGATTATAAATATAATGTTTAGGTATATTTACATATTAATAATAATTATGCAATTAAAGATAGATATAAAAAGTAGAAATATTACATTATTTTGCTAACTCAAATATACATATTTGAGAACAGGGTCTAAACTTGGATGATGGTCTTAGAGAAGGAAAGGAAATGCTTTATGTAAAGGTATGGAGACAATGATAGATATTCTCCTAGTCATGGGAGTTGTAAAATAAATTAGATTCTACTAATGCAAAATTCTTGGGGAAAGTAAAACAGTAAAAACAAAATACAAAAAAAAAAAAAAACTCAGGATTTATAATCTTTTAGTCTACTTCAGGTGGCATAACATTTTCAATAAAATTTTGTTCTCTGATACTTATATCACCACTGAACTATACTAAGGTCAAATTTACTAATTGACAATATTGTCTCAATATTTAGTATTCCAATTAGTTCCATTGCTTAGTTAGATGTTAGATTTTCATTTATGAGATGATACATTCACATTATACACTCTTAAATCACCAATTTTTAATAAAGGATATAACATTATATAATCGGGAAAAATAAAAGTACACAACTAAATACATAAGCAGAAAACCCAGGATGAAGAACAGGGATGATGAGCCAAAATCAAACTAAACCTATGTGATGGCATTATGATTTGTGAACACCTGAAATATAAAAACATCAAACAATACACATACAAATCTAGGATTAGAGCAGCCAATTAAACTTGCCTACATGGCAAAAGTTTTGGTGAGAACAAATCAACTTCATCATTCATGTAAGTCCCACTTCTTCAGATAAGTAATAACCTTTGAAAATAATTGTAAACACAGAAAATCCTGAAGTAGAATATCAAGTGCAACATTTCCTTATGAAATTTAAATACTTTTCACTGTAAAATAAATAAATTTCAGAAAACAGTTTGATCATAGTGATCAAAACGTGAAGTGGGAGAAATTAGAAAATGTATAAAATCTATTTTAAGGTAAGAGAATTTTTTCTCTAATTAAAGATTTTAATATGTTTAAATGACAAAAGTCATTTAGATGAGTGAGTGAAGTGTTAGCATTTGCTTAAATATCTCAGGAAAAGCAAATTGACGGTATGTACAGAAACTGGTAAGTATCTTCCAATCACTACCACCCGCACCCCTTCTCCCTTAAGTAACAAACCTCTATATTTTATTTGGGTATCCATGCCCATCCAAGTGGGGGAAAATTATCGCCTACATCCTCTTGCTATTATATGGTCACTAAGTTGTAGAGGGTGCAGAAAGAAGTGTCGAGGTGCAACCTCCAGAGCATGCTCTTGAAGGCAAAGGACTTGTCCTTCCTTCCCACTTACCTCCTCATTATCCAAAATGCAAATAAAAACAAAATTTCAAAAAAACAAAAACAAAATAATAATAATAATAAAAAAACATTGTAGACATAGGAGCATCAGTGTTGACAATAAACATTGAATAGGACAGCAGAAAACTAAAATAAGGACCTCAGGGCTTGCATGACTGTAAGTTGCCCTCTTAGCCCTTGAACTCAGAATGTTTAATACTGGAGTGAACTTTAGAGATCATCTGCACTGCCGTATCTTGCTTTGGATGGAAAAAAATAGTCAAGTATTATAAAAATTTAATGCCTATGGGCAGACACAGTTTTAAGACTATTCTAGTACATGAATTAGTCTCCAATTCCTAATCTAGTTCTTATTAAATAATAGTTTACAAATTATTTTGGCATTCTTACTATTTGTATAAAAAACATTGAAAAATTTTACAAATGCTTGCCAAAATTTTTAAGTTTGAAATTTAAAAGGTGACATTTCCTATTCAAGTTTTGATTAACTTTTCTACATTTCATCTTGGGCCTAAGAAAAGAGAATGTATAATTTTTATACACAAAATTCTAACTCACAGTAGTATTATCCATATTTTTTAGATGAGAAAAGACAAAAACACATCATATGTTCAATAAGTTCACTTCCATGACTTCATTTCTCAGACTGTTATTTGAATATCTAAATGAATATTTCTGTAGGTAAACTATGCAAGAAAACACTGTGTACAATTCAACTGTTCTATATACATAACTGTCCAATTTTCTACCTCCATTGGGCATGTATGTTTTGAAGTATTGTGATTGAAAATGGGGTAGTACTTACTAAAAAGTCATGTCTAGATTTGTGCATGATTATTAGAATCTTAGAAAAATGGCACATTTCTTTCTGTAAAAGAAAAATAACTTCCTAGTTTATAAGCAAATCTGAGAAGTAAATAAACTACTCTGTTGATATAAAAATATAACTTATTTTAGTACAGAAAAAAATGCATTTGCTGTATCAGTATCATTATCATGAGGCAACACTTACTTGGAGGTTTGCATATTAAAAAATCTATCATAATTCCACAAACTAAATGTTGAACAGAAGTTGCAATTTATAATAGACTGCCAGAAAGACTGACGATTCTACATGAATTTGCAATGACCATATAATTTTCAAATAGTAAATACTAATTTTGATGATGAAATAAACACTCTAAAAATGTATTTATTTTGACATCAATCAATATACTATTAAAACATTTTGTGTTAGCTGACAACTTATCTATAATAAGCCTCTACATCATGAAAATGACACATGCACTCTTCATAAGAAAAAACATATCACTAACAAACTACCTATATCTAGAGGAAAGAAAATAACTTTATAAACAACAGTTCCACATCTACAGATAAAACAATTTCATCCACATTGTTATTGTAAGAATTAAGAGAATTTGTGTAAGATGGTTTGCAGTCTGCAGGCAAATTTAGTGCACAATTAATTACATTATTCAGAAGTATTAGCAGCAGTGGTGCAATCTGAGAAGCTGTGACATTTCAGCAAAATATATTTTCTGTGTTTTCCAAAATTTTTTGACTACCAGCTCTACTTGTTTTTTTCTCTACATTCCCCTTAAGTCGTTGGGAGAAAAAATGCCATAAAATAGTATAGAACATTTTTTAAATTCAGATTTTAAAAATGTCTGAATGACACTAATAATTTGATTATATTCATTTTTATTTTGTTCACTGATATAGCCTAAGTTCATAGGTGAGTACTTAAAATACAGGAAGGCCATGACAAATGCTTTTGGATAAACAACTGTAACTAGATATATTCTTTTGCAAATGATCAAACATGTAAATTTAAAAACTTAAATGTATAATTTATTTTGTAATTTTGAAATATTTCCACCATATCTAATTAAAATGTCTCCTCAATGATTATCCAGAAGTGACAATATTAGAAGTAATTCATTAGTGCTGAAATAATTCATTTTCACAAATAATTTGAAAATGTCAATTAGAGTCATTCATTTAAAAAGTCCTAAGGATGAGGCTGTCAGTATAGTTTAGTGATAGAGCACTTACGTAGCAGAGGAGAAAAAGAAAGGAAGGAAGGAAGGAAGGAAGGAAGGAAGGAAGGAAGGAAGGAAGGAAGGAAGGAAGGAAGGCCTAACATGTAACCACTATGTTTCAAAGACTGGACAGTAGGGCCAGTTACAGAGCTTCTGGGGTATCTTTCACATTATAGTTGAAATAAATCATTCTCAATAATGTAGGCAGTTCACACAAGAAAAGAGGTAAGGTGGCCCTGGTGACAGGAGCCAGGAAGCAGAGGTGAATGGGATCTGATCTTTGTATTCAGCATTACCAATAGGATGCAGAGTATTCAAGGCAATGCACTGCATTGAGATATAGACAGAGTACAGTGGGAGTTCAGATCCAGAGAAACACATGGATTTCTACTTAGGAAAAAGCCAGTAACAGCTGGTAAAAACAACAACAAAAAAAAAAAAATCACATAAACACTAAAATTCATCATTACCTTGCTAGAACTAAAATTTTGTTCATGCTGTATAATGTTTTCTTAAAAAGTAAACCTACCAAGCTCAATTTGCTCTCTAAATGCAGTAATTTTAATTAAGAACTTAATGTAAAAATTTTAATACTCACATCAAGATCATCCTTGGCATTGTAGTAGACAACTTCATTGCTCTACAAGAAAGAAAAGAAGAGTGCTTTACTGAGTAGAATAAAACAGAATACTGGATCAAACACTATAAATATTTTAAGCATGTTTTAAACAATAAACTTCCCATAATATTCCTTTTTCAGTATATTCCACAGAAATCCATAAAGATCAGTCAATGTTTATAAGAACAGATTAAAACTGTATATCAGTGGTGTTAAAAAAGCACACCTTGCATTTGAGAAAAAAACCTCAGTATAGTACTGGAATCGTGTGTCAAATGCATTATTGACATCATGGATAAACACACACCTATATTAAGAAAAAACAGGATAACTTCAGAAGCAGGTAATACAAGCAGCGTACCAATATTCTGTTAAAAGTATGATTTAAAAAATACATACATAAATATATTTAAATCTCCAGTATTAAATGGATTCTTGAAAAATGTGTTATCTATGCAATATTGGTAGAAATTTCCTCATGAGATTTAGAAAGCAACTGGATCTAGATAGCAAAAAAAAAAAAAATCTGTTTATTTAAGGCACTGCAACTCTCATATTGAATCTAAGAGGTGATATGACATTGGATTTTCAGCAAGAATAAATATGAATGGGCAAATTTGCACATAAGTGTTGCAGAAATATACCATAAATATGAATTAGGGCTACAAATGGGGCTACAGAGGGACAATGGAAAAGGGAGGATGAATAAAATGATTGTCGAAAAACTTTAAATTCCTATTCTTGTGTCTGAGACCAGTGTGTGCACCACAAGAATAAAACACCTATGCTGGTTTCCCTTTTTTATCTAGACGTAGATGCAGTCCCTGTCTTTGGCAGTAATCTGAACACTCG
Organism: Marmota marmota marmota; assembly: GCF_001458135.2. Lineage (NCBI taxonomy): Eukaryota > Metazoa > Chordata > Mammalia > Rodentia > Sciuridae > Marmota > Marmota marmota. Next base: position 31,750,262 of record NW_026000142.1, read on the forward strand.
GTAAGAATGTTTTTTCTCTACCTCTTAAATATCCACCAACACCAATATTCTAAAATTATATTAGAAGCAGACACAAAATATAGATTTTTTTTTAAGAAAAGAAAACATTGGGAAAACTTAGTAAATATATCTCAAAGTATATTTTAAAAATTGCTGGTTATTAATAGATGTCATGGAAAAAGTATTTAATAGTCATGGCATTAGAAAACAGCAACAATTGTCACTTGAGGGCAAGACTCCACAAAGCTTCAGTACATGACTGTACTTATAAATCTCTAAGAGAAAAAATATGTTTTGCTTTGTTTCCCAATTTGTTTGATACACAAGTCAGTCCCAGCCCTTTTTATTTGAAAAATACTCCATGAGACTCAAGATAAATAAAATATAGTTTTCTCTGAAGAACAAAGAATATCTATATGAATATTAGAAAATATGATTCATAATACTGAATGAAACTGAAGGACTAGAATTTCATTAGAATCGCTTTTTTTCCTTTTAAAAAATTAGAGCATTATATTTATACATGATATCTGAGTTGATTTTGACATAATTAGCATAAAATATAATTTACTCCAATTCAATCCCTAGTACACCCCTTACTCTCCACTCCTCCTACTCCCTGTTACCTTTCATCTATTCTACTGCTCTTCCTTCTTTTCATTTATAGGGTTTTTTTTAAAATTAGTACTTTATAGATACACATGAAAATAATGTACTATTTAATTTGTTTTTTTTGGGTAAAGAATAAAGTAGCTAGAACTGAACACGGTGGCACCTGCCTATAATCCCAGCAACTCAAGAAGCTGAAGCAAGAGGATTGCAAGTTCCAGGATAGCCTCATAACTTAGTGAGGCCCTGTCTCAATGTAAAACCTAAAGGCTGAAGTTACAGCTCAGTGGTAAAGCACACCTGGGTTCAATCCTTAAAATCAAAAAAATTTAAAAAAGAGGAAGTACATAACTAGAGTATTTTAATATGCACAAAAATTCTAATTCCTGAAATATTTCTTATACCACTTATTTTGTAACAGGAGTCAAGAGTCAAAATACCAAATCAGAACTCATCACATACACAAACCAAGAGAATTATCTAAATTCACCTGGGACCCTAACCTAATTACTAGTTTATTGATCCCACTTGCAACTCTGTAATTTATACTTAGGAGGCAATTTTCAGTTTAGAATATAGATTCTAACAAAAGTTATACGACTGAATAAGTTTATCTTCATTTTATACTTTATTTTCTTCCAAATGCTTGCTTATATTTACAGAACTAGAACATGAAGAAAACAAGGTGAAATAACAGTATATTTCAAGCACTTCTCCAGCATCACCTTTTCAACAGATACAAATTCACTTATACACACATCACTATGCCAAGAAAGGCACATAAGATAAATGCATCTACTCTTACTTCCTAGGTAAAAAAAAAAAAAAAAAAATGGCTATAGATCATTTACATAAGACAACCTGGGTTTGTCCTATGATTACACTTGGCTCACAGTGCTAGAACTAATAGATGAAACTGACAGGTCAGCTTTTCTTCTGTATATGAACATATGAAGAGTACTTATTAAACTGAAGATTAAGAGTTCCGCATACATAGGCTGTTGGAAGAGGATACAAGTGTGATAAAGAAATGCTATTATTGGGTTGGGCATGTGGCTTAGTGGTTGAGCACTTGCCTAGTATGTGTGATCCTGGGTTCAATCCCCACCATTACAAAAGAAAATAATAAACAAACAAATAGAAAAGAAAATGCTAGTATCCATTCTATCTCAGTATTTTCATTTGGTTAAGATCAATTGAAATTAAAATTAAAATTAATAAAATCTAACTTTGAGAATTTCTTAATTTTTTTTCCTTTTTAACCATACATTTTATACAAAACTCTGTTGCCTAATTTCTCTTTCAGAATCTGTATATTGCTAAAACTGTTGTCGAAAAGGTGTATTCCAAATTTTATTTAAAGTTCGCACAGCACTTTCTGGATTTAGGATGACACAATTATACAAGTTGATTTTTTAAAGACAACTTAAAAATGCAAATAGCACAAATATATCTAAATATAATTTGGATGTATATATATACACATATATATACACTACATAAAATATGTATAATACTATTAATATATGTGCATCTATGTTTAAATTAGACATAAAATCATACTATACGGTAAACTATCCATACTCCTTCATGTAGCTGGTATTTTATATCTCTGTTTTAAAATAGCTCTTTCTTAATACAATGTTCATTTCTCACATGGTCAAAACATAAATGCAAAAAGAATGAATGTGTTTTACAGAAAACATTAAAATGATAAAGCACTTAATCAACTGTGTGTGCTCAGGTTAAGAAGATGACAGACAGTGGATGCAACTGGATATGTCCAGTGTCTCATGACAAGGCTCCTTTTGGTTTAGGAACATTTTTGTTAACCTCACTATCATAAATATACCTTCACATCTTCAAGCTACAAACTTTTCTTATGCAGAATGCACATTATCCATTTATTACACATAACAGAAAAACATTAAGGATAAATTGACATAGGAAATCAGGATTTGAAGAAACTATAAACTGGCATTACTCAATCAATACAGAGCTCTTCCAGGGTAAAACGTCACTAAAATAAATGCAAACTTTCATAGAGCATTTGATTTTTCAGCCATTTAAAATATTTTTCCAGCCCCAGTTCATCGTATGTTCTTACAGAAAATTGTAAGGATTTATTTGGGATTTTGTTTATACTGTTTCAGAATTATTTGGCTCAGAAGTTATTAAAGTTTGAGAAAAATCATAATTGGGTGATTTTTTTATAAATAAAACTAATTTTTATTTATAGCCATCTTCTTTTTTTTTAATAGCCATCTTCTCTACTACATGAAAATATATATTAAGATGTGCTGCAATGTTGAACTAAATCAGTCTCCAGTAGAGTAATTCAAATAGCTGAATTACCAAAATACATCCAGAGTCAATCGTTAAAGGAATGGGATAAAAAACAATTCTAGGAAGGGGAATTATACACTGAATCAACCAAATTCTATGATCTGATGTTTTTATAGAGATGAGCTTTTGGTTAAAATGAACTCTGTGCTAAAGAAAATAAGAGGAGAAATTTTATAAATACAGTAAATACCTTAAGTGGGAAGAATTAAAGGAAAAGAGGCAAAGTCTCAGCTGAATTCCTTGTTTAATCATGTCCCCTTTCTTACATCCCACCGAGACTTTGTGCAGGAAGGTTTCTGGGTCACAGAATCAGCAGAGGGAGCCATATTCCATTCACACAAGAATTACACTGGTGACCTTCTCTGTGCTGTGTTCAAGAAACAATGATGAATAATATCTGCACCTAACCACAGGGACCAAGCTGTCACCCTTCAACTCATCTGTGGCGAGAAGATGATGCAACTAAGACAGTCATTCTGATCTGCTATATGTGAAAATTGCCTTATTATACTTGGATCACACTCCTACGTGAACTAAAATGCTCCAGTTTTCAAAATAAGTGAGAATTAAGTATTCCGGACACTTAAAACAGTCCCCCTCTGTTGATCAGTGAGATACAAAGAGAAAGAGAAACTTGCCTGTCCTTACTCAAAACTACCTCAATTCCTCCTCCAGAGAGTTCATGGGTATCCCAATATCACTGAATACTTTCATTAAAACTGTGGCACATAAGCTAACTGCCAGAGGCACAGGTTATAGAGTCTTATTTCTCTATTATCCTTCTGTCTAAATGATTTAATAAAAATTATTAAACATCATCTTAGAATGTAGTTCACATTCAAACGCAGAGGTTTTCAGCAAATTTCAGGGCATTATGCACAACATCATGGAATAAAGCCAGCAACCACCTCGAACTAGATTCTTGGATTAGTTAAACGTTTAGAGAGCTATTTTTCATAATTTAAGCTCCACCAGATGACAAGAACAAATTGTTTTGTTTCCAAATTTTAACCAAATAGTTTACTTATTTATTATTTCCTCAAAATGAATTGACCCAAATGGGTCCATGCTAATATAATACTTCTGCTGACTGAAATTTAAAACACCCCCTAGCAAGTTGAGAAAAAAAAATATTTTAGACTCCAAATATCTATTTGGAGTCAAAAATTAAACCTGGGCAAAATAAACTATTTCATCTTTAAAATGCATATTGTGAGTGACAGCTCTTTGCATGACATGTCTCTCTAAGCCAGCCACTGGTGAATAGTTTATGTGAAAAATCTAAGGCCTAAGTACCAAGCTTCTGTGTAGAAATAAGATGTTGCCAAAGATAAGACTAAAATATTGGAAATGAAAATTAGAATTTTATTATCAACATTTGAAATGTACAGCACATTCAACATTCAAACAGAGATTAACTTGCTGTCCAATTTGCTTATTCTCTTTTCTTGGCTATACCTTGGCTATGCACATGATCGACAACCTAACAAATTTGGGGCAGCTGTATTTTTCATTAATGTGGCTTTTTAAAAAGTATAGCATGCTCCTTGTAATTTTTATCACTCCTGAGTTCCAAATATGCAATCAGTTGAAAATTATGAGATACTCTTCATTAAAAATGAGTTATGTTAATGACTCCTGCAAGCCAAGACCATGTTGTTTAACTAAAATCATTCACAAGTCAAATTTTATTAATGTTGATAACACCAGAAAAGCATATTGATAGCAATTTGGCCCAGAAACCACTTATGTCAATACTTTTATGTTCAAAACAATTTCTGTACTGGCCACATGTCAACCAGCAGCTTGGTAGAATTGTGTGAATAAGAGAACCTAGGAACATGTGTATGTGTGGTTGTTTGTGCACATGGAAGATGTGAATATGAGCAAATATTTATAGGAATGTAGTCCTTGAAAAAATATTTTGCCACATAATTATAGGTGTTTGAAGTAAAGATCTCATGAACATGTTTAAGAAAATGTAGTTTAGAAAAAATAATGATGGGTACAGGTTCAGCTAGAGATCAGCATTGCCAGATTACAGAAGACATTTGGTAAATCTACCTTCACACTGTGTGACAGAGGATAATAAATGAGATGAAGCTGTAAAGTTTTTACTATGATGTGTGGTACACATAAATGTTGACAACTAATGTTTATATATGTAAAAAAGTAGAGCTATCCATATAATTTATCTGCTATGTATACATGATTTTTTTTGTGTGTGGTGCTGAGAATTGAACTGAGGGCCTTGTGCATGTGAGACAAGCACTCTACCAACTGAGCTATATTTAATTTTATTTTTTTAGATCAGTTTTTATGCTGTGAGTCTGTTTGACTTAAAGTACTTTCTTCAAAGATTCTATGCAGCAGAGTAGAGAAGAAATTGAATTGCTAACTGTTGCTATTTTTAATCTGGTAAACCAAATTAAATAATAGGAAAAATACAACAGAAGTGATAACTAATTGATGATTCCATATGCATCCTGGTATTGAGGTATTGAGGTGTTTGAATTTCTCTGATTCTAAACATTTTATTTCTATCCCTTCATCTTCTTTATATATAAATCTTTATTTACTCTTACCAAAAAAAATTTCAGTCTTGTATTAAACAAAAGTTTGCTTGTCCATCCAATACCCAAAATATGTAATCTTGTTGGAGGAAATGACGCAGTTAAATCAGATGTTGTCATATTTTAAAAAATAATAGACATGAAGATTTGCTAAACTTGGTAATATTTTTTTTTCCTGTTTAGAAACTATGCTGTCTTCGAGAATGGCTTATTTCTTAAAAAGAAAAATCATGTGATTCTATGTGGCTAGCAAATCCTACCATCCTCTTCTTTGACCATAGCAATTAGTAAATGCCTACAACTACCAAATAATAGTATTTGATTTTCCTGTTCTTCTGCAGAAATAATGGGTCCAGGGGTAGTTACAGTGGGAAAAGCTGAAACTAGTAAAGGCTGCATCTATCCAAGCCAGAGGCTAGCTCCTTCCATTGACTTCATGATTAAAGGACCAATGATTTATAAAGTTCTTGTTAAGCCAGTTTAGAATTTGGATTCTATCTTCTGCAATTACTAGTACTTATAGAATGCCACAGTCCCTACAATGATTTATCCATCCCAGTTTTCTGTTACTAATTGTCAATGACATTTGTTTGAACTCTAATTTCCAATGGGGGCAATATAAGAATATAACTGTTTCATAATCAATGCCCAATCCATATCCTGGATGCTACTCCATCCTGATTCCTTAAAGATCACAGGACTCAACATCTATGTCCTTTCTTGTGTCCATCTTTTAAATCAAATTCTGGTGGTTTGCAAAATGTGAACAAGATTTGAGAAATAAAACTTCAGTTGTGTTCTTACATAAAAATTTTGTCTAGAATTTAAAATTCTAGCAGAAAAATTTTAGAAAATCAATGAAAACAAGGGCTCAAAAACATTTACCTCAAATACAAATCCTTTTAATATTTTTCTGACAATTTTATAATCATCTTTCTGACAAAGTTACTTAGCACCAACTAAATATTTAGTGAGCAATATATCAGCAAGTCATTTTAAAACTTACTTCTTTCCCTTTTTTCGTATCAATTATCCACTAGTTTTGTCTGCATCATAAAAATTAAATAACTATACATTTGAACTCTATGCTTGAATATCACAATTTCTTTAAAAATATGATATCAAAATACTATCATTAAGGTGTTGTTCAATAATCCATGGGCTATAATGATAAAATATAAATCTATTTCTTCTTTGAACTCTTAATTTTTGTTTTAATAATAATTACATTTTGAGCTTTCTACCATGGCAAGCTCTGCATTGGAAACATAATCATATATATATATATATATATATATTTTTAAAGAATATATTGCTACCATTAGAGAAATGCAAATCAAAACTACTCTTGAGATTTCATCTCACTCCAGTCAGAATGGCAGCCATTATGAAGACAAATAACAATAAGTATTGGCAAGGATGTGGGGAAAAAGCTACAGTCATACACTGCTGGTGAGATTGAAAAAGGTGCAGACAATATGGAAAGCAGTATGGAGATTTCTTGGAAAATTGGAATGGAACCACTATTTGACCCAGCTGTCCCTCTCCTCAGTCTACACCCACAGGACTTAAAAACAGCATACTACAGGGATACAGCCACATCAATGTTTATAGCAGCACAATTCACAATAGCTAAACTGTGGAACCAAGCTAGATGTCCTTCAATAGATGAATGGATTAATACACACACACACACACACACACACACACACAATGGAATATTACTCAGCAATAAAGGGAATAAAATCATGGCATATGAAGATAAATGGAAGGTGTTAGAGAAGATAATGCTAAGTGAAGTTAGCCAATCCCAAAAAAACAAATGACGAATGTTTTCTCTGATATAAGGAGGCTGATTCATAGTAGGGTAGGGAGGGGGAACATGAGAGAAATAGACAAACTCTAGATAGGGCAGAGGGGTGGGAGGGGAAGAAAGGGGATATGGGGTTTAGAAATGATGGTGGAATGTGATGGATATTATTATCCAAAGTACATGTATGAAAACACAAATTGGTGTGAATATTCTTTGTATACAACCAGAGATCTGAAAAAGTGTGCTCTATTTGTGTAATAAGAATTGTAATGCATTCTGCTGTCATATATAAATAAAAAATTAATTTAAAAAATAATATATTGCTAAAGATAAATCATTATCAATCTCAGTTTTGTGGATTGTAAAGGTAAGATTAAGAGTAGACAAACTGAGTTTAACACAGGTCTTTATATCCCCAATCTGTTATTATCAATACAGGAATGACCTGCTTTGGGGAGATAGTTAATTCCTTATATGCTCTACATAATTCACCTAAAATAAATAAAGGTAATGTTTACTCTTCTAAATACATTCATTTTATGTTATTAACTTTGTTTTATAATCTGTGTTAAAATGTGAATTGAATTTCATTAGCCTTATTGGAAAAACAAAATTGGAAAATAATTTTGGTATATTGTAATGTACTTCTTTAGTTTTACATTTATTCCTGAGATAATTCCCATGGTATATTTGTAAAATTATAGTTTTAAAAAAAGTTTTGTTGTGGTATTTGTAAAATGCAGACAAAGTATTCCCTAATAACTGACCCAGCATGTTAGCCAACCTATAAGCCAAAGTTACTTAAGAGGAGTGGTCACAGAAAAAGATAATAGATCCATGTGTCTCTATTATGTTTAATTACCTAATTTCAAAAGGAGTTTGCAGCCTAAAGCAGTGCTATGAAACTATTGACATAATCAGAAATAATTGTAACATTCACCAAAAGAAAATGTTAATTACTTCAACATAAAAGAAGTGTGTTTAAAAAGAAAGAGAAGATTAAATTATTCCAGTTTGAGTAGAGACATTGCTTGGAATGTTGTACTGCTATTTAATAGATTGATGGATGAATAATTGAATATCACAAGCCTATAAACTATTAGAAAAGCAAGACTAAAACAATAAAGCTAGCATTTGTAGACATGTGTGTGCAAGGACACATACACACACAAAAAAAAACATATCACTGCAGAGAAAATACACAGACATTGCCAAAAGTTTCACATAAGCTAAAACACTGACAAGTTTCACTCCCATAACAAATTACAAAAAAAAAATGTAAATACACGTGATTTCAGTGTTCCTTGGTTCTTGAACCTCAAAAAAAATCCACCCTTGTTAAACATTAAAAGCAATATCAATTTATTTCTTCATCTTATAAACTTTAATAGGAATCTGCCTACAAGCTATTCTGGTGCTTCAAATTATATCAATAAACATACGACTTAAATCATAGGAGTAAAATAAAAGTAGAATATGAGAATATAAATATATTATGTTCCATAGCACAAAATCTCCAGGGAAACTCAGTCCAAAATTAAACCCACACATCAATAATGCCAAGAAATTTGCTCTAATCTCCTTTAATCTGTAACTTCATGGAAGCTTTAGGTATAATCATCTAAAGCATAAATATTTAAGCCACCAAAATATTTCAACTTTTATGCTTCCCCTTGAGTTAGACCAGCCACATCTTCTTGACTCATGATCAAATTAATAGCATTTTATCATAATATGATATCCTGGCAATAAAATTTTGTCAGTTTGTCCAATGGAATCATTAGCACCACCTTTCCAAATTAATCACTATCAACCTCAGAAAAATCATGATTCTAAGACAAAGTATAATGACTCACATTATTGTCAATTAATTATTAATTGTAAAATAATCTGGTTAAAATTAAGACCTCAAAAGACACTAAACTGTTTATCACTACACCAATTTAACTTATCTCTTATTGGACATTAAGAATTATATAGGATGGAAGAGAGAGGATAAGAGACATTCACTATATGTCTATTATAGGATAGAATTTAACCTCACAAAATATTTTAGATATGCAATAAGTATTATCTTTTTAAAAATGATATCAATAAAAATTTCATAAACATTATACTATATTGATCTTTAGATTTCTTTCTCTTCTCCCTCTCCATTCTCCACTATTGAGACAAAGGGTTTCTGACCATAGATGAAAAGAGATAACAGTAAAACAAATATGTTACTGTTTAGCTTGGATATCATATACTAGGTTTAAGTCCCTTTAAGGAAATAGTCTCAAAATCCAGGCTTAATAAAGCAGAAAGTAAACATTTTTTAAATACATACAACTTTATATATAAGAACACAGCTAGGAAGTCTAAATTCATTTTATCTTGTACAACAAGGTCTCTATGGACTGTATCTACAGTTATTGTAGATTTGGCTCACCGAAAACAGACACTAAGACAAGGACTTGAGCACAGGGAACTTGTGAAGCAACCCCAGGGAACACTAATAGGATAGTGGAAAAGCAAGACAAAAAGCAAAGAAATGAAAATCATGGTGTGTTTAAAGAAAAAGAAAAAAGAAAGAAAGAAAGAAAGAAAGAAAGAGAGAGAGAGAGAGAGAGAGAGAAAGAAAGAAAAAAAAACCTGGAGCCTTTGTGATACTATAGAGCATCATACAAAACTCTTCCATCCAAAGAGTAAGAAGTCTGCTCTAGTATCCATTCACACCGGCTATCATTGGTTGGGAGGATTCTCTCCTGCACAATCAAGGCTGTGAAGAAATCCTTCAAAGGCCAAGATTTGCAGGAAGACGCTGGAGGAATGTATAGGAGTAGAATAGAACATGCATGCAGGTTCCTGGGCACTGAGATGCAGGCAGGGAACTAAGAGCATCTACTGTAGGCATACAGTAAATGCTTTAAAATAGTTACTGAGCACATGATTAAGTCAACTAAATGATTTTCAGCACTGACCAGCTGGATGAATGACTTTGCTAAGGCTTTGGGTTCCTCCTCTGTAAAATGATGATTTAGTTGATAAATATGGTCTCTAGAATACTTCCATTTGTATGTTGTGAAGTTTCCCCTGAGTGATTGTTTTGTTTAGATCACAGAAGCAGTCTTAGTATCTGGATCTATCTATTGTTTTCTGTGAGCCTTTGATTAGTATGCTTCTTTTTCTGGTGTGCATATTCAACAGAATGCAGAGATGTCTTTCTGTTTTGAGAAACAAAGGCAAAGTTTTTCCTTTTTATTTGAAATCTCTGACATCTTCTATAGAAGCATGTACAACTGCAAGACCAACCTCTAATCATTGTTTTTCTTTTGATCTTAAAAGGTCAATTCAAAGGATATTCATTTATCCTTGAAAATTATAACTGTGTTTCTGAGGGATAGCTGTTTAAGATAACATTCTCAACCTCTTTATACCTACCATACACAATCTGGCAATCTCTCCACATGGCATATATTAACGATAGAAGATCAACCACTGCTATCTTTTTATTAACATAATGAAATAACAGTCATTTATATGTAAAATAGAAATCAGTGGTTTTTTTTTTTTTTTTAAAGTCAAGGTTAGTGTATTTGTTCTACTTGTCTGCAAAAATAATTGCTAAAATTGTAAAGAAAGGAATGCTACTGCAGAAGAAATAAAAGGACTTTTTTTTTTAGAGGCACTCCATTCTATCTGAATAATACATAGTTGCTTTGGAAACAAGTAAAAATCCCTCTATTTCATTAGCCTAGTTTTAGTAACTGTATCTAATTAAGTTACATTTCAAAGAATGTTTTAAATTCAAATTGTTCACTGATTCAGATATAACTTGTCCCTAATTAAAACATGCATGATTGTTAAAATGTTAATTTCTGAAAGCAAGAATCTAAGATTCTCAACAAATCCTAAGAACTCCTCACAGTGCTGATTACATTGTATACTTAATTTCATCTGCTGTCCAAACTAAAAGAAAAAAAAAATTCTGTGGACCATGCTTATTTCTCAGGCAGATTTTAATAAATTAGTCATTCTAATTTTATATGGTATTTTTTAAGAAAATGTAATGCTTTTGCTTTAGAGTATTAAATAAAAATCTTTATGTTATCCAAACATCATAGACAAATTGCCCCCAAGACTGACAGAATGATGTAATACAATTATGAATAATTGTCAAGTAAAAAGGTTCACATTTCACTCCTAGGTCCAATTCTTGGCCTGTGACAGTAAAGGGATTAACCCAGCCAAAGTTGTTTTGTCTTCTCATTATCAATTGGGCAAAGAACTTGAACTTCAAACAGTTGCAATTGTAACTTAACCTTAACATTTATCGGAAAGAATTTTTCAGATTTTAAGGAGATGTGTATGTCTAAATAATGTTATCTAGAATTCAATTTTAAGACCTTCATATAATCATAATCAAGGCCCTTATTTAAATATGTGTAATACATTTGTCTAATACAGTTACAAATAGAATAAAAGAAGGTTGAAACATCAAGTAAAAATTTCTAAATGCTAAAAAAAGATTTAATTAAGCTAAGCATAAGAACAGTATAAAAAAGACATTGGGTTTTTTTTGTTTTGTTTTGTTAGGAAACAAAATCACTTGATTAGCCAAAGGGTTTACCTAAATTACTTCAATATTAAGAAGCTGGTGTCACTTCTGGAGAGAACAAAAATATTGCAGAGACATGGAGCCAATTACAGAGTTGTCTACTTTTTAAACTATGATTGCAAATGTGTTGTGGAACAAAGGAACACCATCAACATAGTCATCTTTTGATCATGTTGACTTCTTTCCTAGCACATAAGAAACCCTGTCTGGAAAATATTTTACATTTAAAGAATCAAGCAATTTCAAAGGCAATATCCAGGTGAGAAGAATGAACAGAATATATTAGCACCTAATTAACCTTCACAGACACCAGAACTTATTTCCTTTCTACAAAATTGGAAGACTTAAGTTTTTATTCCAGTATACTTTATATATTGATTACTCATGTGGATTTTTTTATTTAATAAAAAAAATAACAGATCTAGAAACACCATAAGGGAATAAATAAATGAGTTGACAGCAGATCAAATAAAATTATCATCAAAATTCTAAACCTAAATGCATCAAACTATATATCATCAAGGTAGTGACACAATAATATAAGATAAACAAAAAATATTAATCAAAGCTGATGGGTATTAATATTTCCTTTCACCATCAAGTAAATAATACTAAAACCAGTTTAGGTAATTGGCCTAATATTGCTTAGTAGTTGCTTTAGAGAAAGCAGATCTTAGGCTTTTTTTTTTTTTTTCATTTTTGGTCCTGGGGATTGAACCCATGTGTGCTTAACCACTGAGGCACATCCCAGTATTTTTCTTTTTTTTTTTTTTTCTTTTGGCAGGGACAGAGTCTCACTAAGTTGCTGAGGCTGGCTTTGAACTTGCGATCCACTTGCCTCAGCCTCTTGAGTCACTCAGTCATGTGGCACCATTCACACAGCAGGTTCTTTTTTTAAAAAAATGAGAAAATATCTTTAGTTTTAAATTATTATTTTTTTGTTGACTGATAAATTTGTGTGTATTTACCACATGATATTTTGAAATATTTATATAGATGTGTACATACTCATGTACACACACACATATACACACATAGTGGAATGACTAAATCTACCTGATTAGCACATGAGATACTTATATAGTTATTTCATGGTTTAAGAAAACTTAGCAATCATTCAACATTATGAAAGAATATAATATTTAGAAAATGATATTATATATACCATAGATTTGACAAACACAGGATACTCTGAACACAGAAAATTAAATCTAATAATAAAAATAATAAAAATTTTGTTTACTAAAAGTATATTCTAAATTTACACAAACAATATACTTGTTTATCAGAAATTCGAATGTTACTAGGGCATCAGATATTTTAGGTATTAAATCTGGCAATCTTAATTTATACTATTGTGTCATATATGCATATATAGTTATTTTTGAAATTTTTTAAAAAATTAATGCTATTTCATGAATTCTTAAGGGAAAGAAGGATGCTTTATTACTGACCACTAGCTTTACAATTAAATCTGAAACAATACAGTGAAAAGGAGTAACATCACGCCTGTGTGCATATTTTGTGAATTTTTTTTAAATTGTTAATAAAATATATTATATGTTTCAATAGTACTTTCAGTTTATATAGAGAAAGTAATTATAGAGCTTTGTTCATTTAATTCTCACTTTGAAATACACTAAAGCAATATTAAAATGGTTGCACTGATAATTTAGTAGCAGCTTACCAATTTTTGATGATTTGAGAAAACTCAGAAGAGGCTGTAACCTCTGTAGCACCACTGATTACCTTGGCCGACTTCCACAGCCTGACCAGCCAGGCAGTTGCATGATATGTTCCAACTATAAATTGTGTGATTCTTCTAAACTCACACACTAGGTCAAATACATGACTTTGCCATGGAGAGGCCATTCCTGATATCAAAGGTGCATGAAAAGCTAAGCTTTTGGCAGATCCTATAATCTGTCTAAAGTGACTCTTAGGTAATTTTCTTCCTTTTTGAAGTTTTTATTGTTTTTTTTTTTTCATTGTTATTGTTGAGATGACTCGAAGACTATATTCCTTGGGGAGTCATGAAAGAATTTAGATATATCCAAGAAAAAATTCTGAGCACTTACAATTTATAAGCTAACAGCAAACCAGCCATTTATAAATGAAACAAAGCTATCCTGAAAGAGCTATGTGATGCATTATATAGGATTCACAACATAAATATGTATTTTTTTAGATTTTTATCTCCAATAAGCTGGTTGCTTAGTTTACACATTCAAATTCAAATCTCTGTAAGTAGAAGAAAATTGTTCAATTGTACAACTGAAAGCTGTTTGCTGTACCATTTTTTGTTCAATCTTCATTGAAATTATTTTTGGATCTAGAATGGTATTTAAAACTGAAAATTAGGTCAACAGGTATAATAGACTACATGATATTCATATGTATAATATAATTTTATTTGGGACAACATATCATATTTTAAAACTCCAATGCCTTAAAGCTTTTACCTGTAACTTTCATTGATGTTTGTATGACCACCCCTTTATATTTAACTGACCAGTCATCGACTTATAACTAGACTATTTGTAGGGTTATCAATACAGTTGAATTCAAAAGCTCTAATAGAGATTTTTTAAAATTCTTCTATCTACCAAGTCTCAGGAAACATCACTGATCTAAGACACATGGTTCTACTCTTCGAGCAAATGACAAAAAAACATCTATTGAACTGGACAGTTAAAATAAATATTTCAGCAATAATAATTAAAATGAAACTCTTAGAAGGAGGGAAAAGATAGCTGTTACAGAGCCTGTAATCCTGTAATTAAGCATTAAATTTAGCCTTAAGCGTCTTGACAGACTGGGAAAAAAGGAAATGATGATCACTAGCATCATTGTCCTTGTCTAATGAAAAGGATAAATGAGATTTTGCCTTGAGCAATAAGCTTCTTCATGTAATCAAAGCCTGCAGAACAGTGAAAAATAATGGGCATAGAGTCAAAGGGGTTTTCTCAGCAAACACCAAAAATTCTTCAAATAGTCTGCTTGTCTGTACAGACCTACATTCACATGAGAACATATTCATAACAAGTATTATACATTTGTATATAAGACATTGGACAAAATCTAATGTTGTCTTTTGTTAATATTTTAAGTATTTGTAAGCACAAAACTATAAGTGAAATGTTTGAATTAATGTTTTTTTCTACACGTAAAAACAATAGAGAACCTGAAAAAAACAGCAGACATTTTCCTTTAAAGTAGTGGAAATAATAAGCTATGTACCAAAAAAACAAACAAACAAACAAAAAACACATGCTCACATAAATGTTGAAAAGAATTGTGCCAAACCTAAAAAGGTATAAAATGTGATTCAAACAATGAATGGCAGTTGGCATTTAGTCATCTAGTAAACACAGGTATAAAAAATAATAAAAACAGTGTGGTGTACATTTATTGGTTATTTAAAATGAATTTCTAATAATAAAAATAATAAAATTCATCTCATGAATCACAAATATTATGAACATGTACAGTCTTATTATTTAATATGAAAATCTATACCATCTCCTGAAATACAAATATTATGAATATGTATAGACTTATAATTTATAGAGGAGGAAACATGTTCAATTTTTTTAGTAAGCACCAAAAACAAAATTAGAACACTGTCTATTTAACATCCAGGTTCACATGACTTCCTCTAGAGCAAATTAACTTCCTTTTTCATTTACTAAGGAAATACTACCATATTAAATGAGAGTCCTTAGTATGGGGATACTAAGTTTTTAATCTTTCAACTTCTGTCTAAAAATGTTCTCTCCTGATAAGCTTCCCAGGTGGTTTTGGTTTTGTTTGTTTGTTTGTTTTATTTTTTGCCATTAGCCAAAGAAAATAGTTCATCAAAACTAGAATTTATTCCAAAGTGTCTACATGCTTCAAGTCTCCCTGACCAATTATTGTAAACTCTAATGCCCAGGACATGAAGGAGAAAAAAATAAATAAATAAATAAAGAGTGAAAGGAGAGAACAGGATTTCATCAGCATGAAGAAAGGCTGTGAGGAATTACTGTCTTTGTTACTGGATGCTTCCCTAGACAGCAACCCAAATAAACAGCTGAAAGCTGAGAAGCACAGTGACAAAACTCAGCAAGAGCCCACATGTAGAGAGAAATGCATGCAGCAGAGTATAGTCACCTAGAAACAATCAACAATCACATGTTAACATCATTACTTACACCCTCATCTAGCTCTTATAACACTCAATTTACCAAAAAAGAAAAACATAAAGAAACTTTTAACTGTTTTTAAAACTACAAATCAGTTTTCGTATCACTAAAGTGCTAATACATAAAATCTAAAACGTATATTATACCCTGAAATATAATTATGTAGTACATATATATATGATACATATATATAATACGCAGATACACATATATTGATATAGATATATTGATATACACTTTACCCCAGTACCAGGGATTGAATTGAATCCTGGGCCTTGCACATGCTAGGTAAGCACATACTGCTGCATATGTGTCCCCAGTGCTTTAAAAACTACTTCCAAATAAAATATGTTGGTACCTAAGGTGGTCCACTTAATTTTCCATACTTTCCTTTTAATTCAGAAAACCTTGCTTTTAAATTTAGTTACTGTCAGTACCCACAATATCTACTTGTTTAATTACTTGTTTGGTTGACTCTGTTTACTCTTAAAGTTTCTATTTATTTTGGGTATTGCTTATCCCAGCAGGAAGGCCTTTGTAACCAAACTGCTCTTCACAAATAAAGCCCCAGGGGAGCCTGAAAGCAGCTAAAGTTAAAGGACCACTATGGATCAGGTTTCCAAGGAAGAAGGTGGAAATCAATCCTGAAGCAACCTGGAACTAAATTCTCAAATTTTCTGTGATCACTTCTTACTCTATATAGAGAAAATAAATTACATTCCTTTTCCATTTGGATTAACAGCATCTCTCTCTCTCTCTCTCTCTCTCTCTCTCTCTCTCTCTCTCTCTCTCTCT
>NW_026000142.1:31767205-31789093 GCF_001458135.2 Marmota marmota marmota
TCTCTCTCTCTCTCTCTCTCTCTCTCTCTCTCTCTCTCTCTCTCTCTCTCTCGATTAGTATAATAGTAAAAACATTGTTTTTACTTTTTACTATTATATGCATAATGAAGAGATTCATATGCATAACGAAAGCAATAACAATACAATTACAATAATAATTGTATGCAACTTATCAATTGCACACATTTTTTTTGTATTTTTGAAGTAAGATGAGGAGAGAGATTGAAATGGAAAGATGAGTTGATTTCTATCTTTGAATGAGTTAAATGTGATTGGAATTTTTATCAAAGGTCTCTAATTATAAATGCTTATAATCTGTGGTAAAAGATGCTTAAATTTTATTTTCAACTTACCAATTGTGTAGCACTAACATAATTAAGTAGACTTCCCACCATACAATAGATGTTTGATGTCTTTGAAATAAAAATATTTTGATGAATTGAATTTACTCAACAGTAGCCTTGAATTTTACATCTCCTGAAGAACTTTCAAGCTATTGGGTGATAGGACTCTGGCAAGCTAAGGTACAGGCTATGAATGATAGTATAATTACTCTTCTCAATTCTAAATTCAAAAAGCTCTCAATATGGCCAAACAACGCTTTTGTAGTTAGACCTTGGCTTTCCTGACTTAGCTGTTTTATCTGAGTCACAGAGCATGGCTCAATATTATTTATAATCATCAATGAAATATCCTTGACATTTTGAGAGTATTGAGAAAAGAAACACTGGCAAGTTGAACATACAAAGTGTCCATGCCAGAGAATCTTTTTCTCTAAACTTCTAAACATTCTCTTATGCAAGAAAATAAACAGTATGAGGAAAATGGCAGAAAAATGTGATTTCTACTCATATGTGATGTAAAATTATCCATTTCTTCCACCATTGCCCCCTGGCTACCCCAAATAAAGAAAACTCTATGAACCAAAAGAAATTTCCTGAATTAAAATCTAGAATATTATTAAAATGACTACGAATCAGAGTTTAAGGGTAAACTAAAATAGAGAAACTCTGGGAAGCCTCAGGATTTTCTGACATTAAAAGAAAAGAAACATTGATATTCTCTGTCATTCCATTTCCCTTCTAGCCAAAGAAATAGGCTTATGTCATCTTGAATATAAGATTTGGTCATTTTCACTCAGCACAAAGATTATAAAAAGAAAAAAGAATTTAGCAGCTGAACCAAACATATACATTTGATTTATTACAACTTAGACTCTATAATCTATTTTCTCCAGAGAGTAACTAATGTTCTTTTTTAAACACCCAAATCTTCAGAACACAAATACCTCAGCTTTTTCAAATGATAGTGTAGAAATTTAAATCTATGTGATTTTACCAATTTTAAATTTTAAATTAATGAAAATCCAACATTTATACAAACGCTAAGATTGCTGAAATGTTTTAAGGATATTTCAAGAGCTTAAAATAACTCTGCTGATTATCTATTCATCTATATATTTCCACAAAGCAATAATACAATGTAACAAAATGGACATTCTGATTTTCTGCTGCTCTCATTATTACTTAGCATTTCCCTTGTATTTATTTTGGAAATTTTTAAAATTATGTTTCAAGAGAGAAGCAGCACTTTTGTAAGCATAATTGATCTCAATGACATGTATGGACTGTTTATGTGGGAAAGGCATTTGATGAGAGCAGGTCTCTATATTCATTGCAGATCCTACCACAAAATAAGTGGTGGAAACATAAGGCTAGATTAAAAAATAAAATAAAAATTCAAATAAAAACTAAATTCCATACAATTTCAGTTATATTTGTTTAGTCAAATTCAGAATATTATCAGCTTTTAAATAAGGTGGTGCTATTCCTAGTTTCCTCATTTAAATTTGATTCTACTCAAAAACCTGTGTGAAAGCATACCTGCATAATTTCTATTTAGATTCAAACAACAGTGCTATTAAGACCAATATCACTCCCAGGAGGTGGGGAGCTAGGAATCTGTTTCACCATTCTCAGCCACCCAGGCATGCAGAGGCTGCTGTAGGTGTCCTCCTTGCAGGCTTAGTTACTGCTTGAGATATTGACAGACCTAGGCTAACATGATGCTGGCTCTGCACAATGGCAGGATGCTGGAGTTAGGGGGCCAAGGAGGTCTCCACTGAGATTTCAAAAGAAGGACTAGGAAACCAGAAAAGTGCAGCAGGATCAGAATTTCTGCAAGCAGCCCCTGAAAGGGCAGTGCATGAAGATGTGAGAAGTGGGCCAGAGAAGTAGTGGAGACCTCCAAGATGAAGAAATGCCAGAAACATGGGGCATCTGCTGAGGAAAGCTATAGGAATTAGAGAGAAACAAGCCAAGAGAGAAGCCATGTAGATTGTAACCAGCCACACCATAGGATCACAGCTACCCCAAGTCCTTTGGAGGGAACATCATGATGCCAAGTTCCTGAGACACTGCACATGGAGCTATAGGACTTATGCTAAGCTGGAATTCAGTTTTGTTTTGGTTCTATCCTTCCTTTAATGCCCCTATTTCTTCCTTTTGGAATTCTAATGTTTACTTCATGTTTTTATATATTGGCTATATTAACTTGATTTTGATTTTAATAGGGGCTCAAGCTGAGAGTTTGCCTTGAGTCTTAGAGAAGCCCTTGAACTTGAACTTTTGAGAAATCCTAGAACTGTAGAAATAATGGGGACTCTTGGAAATGAACTAAACTGTATTTTCCATTTTGAGAGGGACATGAGCTTTTAGGGGTCAGGAGAAGAAGATCACGGTTTAGATGTGAGATGTCCTCCAAAAGTTCATGTGTGAGACAATGTAGAAAAGTTTAGAGGTGAAATGATTGGGTTATGAAAATTTCAACCCAATCAGTGCATTAATCCCCTAAGGGGAATTAACTGGGTGGCAAATGTTGGCAAGTAAGGTGTGGCTTGAGGAGGTGGGTCATTTAGGCACGTGCCTTTGGGATATATATTTTATCTTTGGTGAACCAAGCATAATTTCTCTCTGCTTCTTGATTGTCAGGTCCTGAGTTGCTTTCCTTTGCTACATTTTCACTATGACGTTCTGTCTCATCTGGGGCCCAGAGCAATAGAGTCAGTTTTCTATGGACATAGACTTCTGAAACCATGAGCTTTAAATAAACTTTCCCGCTTGTAAAATGGTTCTTGTCAAGCCTTTTGACCCTGGTGGCAAAATGCTGACTAAAATACCAGGCACAGCCTTTTTTTTTTTTTTTCAAAAAAGAAACCCAAGAAAGATGAGAAATCCAAAAATAAAATAATAAAATGAAGAATTAAAGCCCATGATTTTTACCAAAATCAGAAAAATTAACAGATCTATTACTTCAAATGGGAATGGAAATGACCAGGAAAAAAAGTAAAAAAACAAACAAACAAAAAAATGATAAAGGAATTCAAAAAATTAGGTTATAAAGAAATATAAGTTGGCAAATAAGTTGACAGAACAGAGAAAAAAGACAGGTATAAACAAACTTATCTGGAGAAGAAAGCCTCATGAAAACAAAAAAGCAAGAATGTACATTAAAAGAGCATCATTAAAGACAGAATTGAAAAAATCATGGAAAATGAAATGTAGAAGAAAACAGATGACAGAAAAATTGTAATAGCTAAGATGTTGGTAATGTACAATGGAGAAAGTGCTTCAATCAACAGTAAGTAATGCTTCTGAAGAAGATAGCATGAAGAAAAATTCAAAAATATACAGAAAAAGTATCTGAAATAAGTAAAAGCCAGTATAAAGATTTCAAATAATGAATAAAATATGTATTGTCCTTAGCTCAAACTCGGGAATGAAGAAGTAGAAAACCAGTGCAAATAATCAAGTAAACTTAAGATGCATGGGCTGAAACAGACCAGTGACCAATTTCCTATATCAAATAACAATGACAGAATACAGTGAAGCAATGTCCCAAAATTTTCAGGAAAACAAACAAAAATCATGCTTAGCCAAGATTTCCTTCAAGTTCAAAATGAAACATCCTATATTCTCAATCACACAAAAACTCAATGATTAAAGTATTCTACTCTTTTGGCTCAAAGCATTTAATAAAATCCAATTAAATTATAAGTTATAGGAAAATAAAATTAACAATGAAATAAAGTTACAATTTTGACACTTGGTTTTCCTAAATTGCTCAGGCTGGTGTCTAACTTTCAATCCTCCTGCCCCAGCTCCTGAGTATCTGGAATTATACAGCATTACACCGTCATGCCTGGCTCAGTCTTCTATTTCTAAGATTTAGAATTTTATTTTGATTCATCATTTTTATTTTCATAATAAACAGTCCAGTTTGTGTAGTCAGGTTTTATTCAATCTCATGATACAAGACAGGCCATGTTCCCTTCGGTTACACTGGCTTGCAGTAAAGGGATTCACAATGTCTTCACTCTATCCTCACGGGACCTACTTACTAGGAACCTTGTAGGGACATTGGGAAAAACAGAGCCTCCAGGTTGATTCTTAGAAAATCCACAGGAGAACTATCCTCATAGGCAGAAACATTGGAATAAAAATAAAGAAGTTTTTGCAATGTAGCAGTTTCATAATTTTCAGAATGTAGTAATCAATATAGTAAATTCATGACATACCACACTACTAAAATTCTGTGATCATTAATTTTCCTTAGCATTCAGAAATCAAAAGCTGTCCTGATTACAAAATGTCTTCTGATAAAGTGGAAGGAGATCTTTTGCAACATTTCAAAACTGTGCTCATGTAAAACTTCACTTAATATTATTAGTTTTGGCTTAAAGTAACATTTTGCTCTTTTAAAAAATCTAGTTGTTACTTGTGTTGCCTAGATTTTATTGTTGCATGAACTTTTTAAGAAAAGCACTACATTGCTTTTTAAATTCAGGTTTGTGTTACTTATGCTACTCTGATTTGATATTTGGCTGGCTTCTTGGTTTCAAATTTTAAATTTCTCATCCTAGTTAGATGAAAATGTTTGTGTCAAAAGAATATATAAATTTTTTATACTATCATTAAATTTAAAAAAGTGTTCTATTTAATTGATGGACTAAAATCTTATTTTCATATATGTGTGTACACACACATACACTGATATATATATATATATATAATATCACAGGCCTCCAACTGTAAGAAAATTATCTTTCATTTCTATTTTAGGATAAATTAAATAGGGGCTGAAGCCCCTAATGGAAAAGAAAAGAAAAAAAGTTTAACAAAAGAAAAGCACACAGATTGAATGTTAGATCTAGGTGACATGGGAGCCTTTATAAGAAAATGAGAACCCAAAGAAATAGGAAAACTGTGTATTTTACGCTCGGTTTGATAAAAAAGTGAATGACTGTGGAAAAGAATGCTTGGATAATCAAGTGTGATCTATTGCTAATAAACTGGAAGAACCATATCGAGGCATCTTTGTTCCAATTCTTCTGTGTCCTTGATTCCTCAGAGATAAGCATGCTCCTTTCCTCTCAGTATGGGGTAGGCACATCCCAAATGAGGATTTTATGATGAGTTTAGGAACAGGGGTAACTAGTGAGTGAGCCTCCTGTCTGAAACTTTCTCCAATTTTTTTAATTGAAAGTATTTTAAGGTAGCTTGTAGGGAACTCTATTTGGTACAATTGTGTAAGAGTGGTTTGTGAATATCACAGAATAATAGGCTCTGATTCACAATTTGATTTGTCATTGCATGATGATTTCACCTAAAGGGAGTGGATGCTCTCGACAAAAACAGTAGTGGAGATGAAGGATGCTGGAATGCTAAGTTAGAATTGATGAAATGTGCAGATGAAAAATAGGTGGGTTATGTCAGAGGGAGACATTAATACTTGTTCCTAATTTTGGCCATATAAACTGGGGAGATAATGATATCACTTCAGAAAATTAACAGATGATCAAGCTAATTGGGGAGGAAAGTAATAGAATAGTTTCTCTGGGCATCTGAGTCTTACCATGCTATTGAGACACCCAAGCAGAAACAGCCAGGACACAGCACAGTAAATGAGTTTAGAGGTCAGAAAAGAGGTTCTGGGGGAAATGTATTAAAAGTTAACGACAGACAAGGGATCCTGATACAAAGCATGGGCATTTAAGATGACAAGGTGAAGGACTTGCCCTACATTTAGATGATACTGCAGATACTGTATAGAAGAGGAGTGAAAAGGAGAGTGAGAAAGAATTTTACAGTGAGAATATAGGGAAAACTGAGTTTCCCGAAAGCTAAAAGAATGTTTGAAGAAGGTAAACTAATAAGTTGTGCATGAAAGTGAAACAAAAATCGCAAGTATGAAGAACAACAAAATAATGCTCATTAGGTTTTATGTGAACAACAAAGAAGAGTTTTATCCAGATGCAATTTTGAAGCCTCATCAGAATGGGCCAACTAGTGGGTGAAAGTGAAGATGAATGAACTCACCTCTGTGAGTTTTGCAGTTTAAGACAAGAAAAGTTGCAAAGCTAAAAGGGGCAATAGGCTTTTGTATGTTTGTTTGTTTAATGGTAGAAGATACTGGAGTCAGGTTTTACACTGGTGAGGAAGTGAAAGAAATCATTGGAAGAGGTACAGCATAAACTCCTCAATTAGGTTCACTTGGAATGTTGCAAAGTGACAGGGGTCTATGAATAAAAGGATGGGCTTTAAAGTGAACCATCTCACATGCTGGGGCAAGTTGGTTAGTCCCTTACATTTCTATAGCATTTTCTCAAATGGATCATGTCCACTAATAAAGTCAAGTAGTATACTTTAAAAAAAAATTATAAATAAAGACTGTTATTTGAATATCCTTTAGGAAATCTTTTTTTTTTTTTTAATTTAAATTTAAACCAGAGACAGCTCAGGTCTCATTCTATCTGCTCTGAGATATTCTTTTTTAATTACTTCTGGTTGCAGTTTCCACTCTCAGCATCATCAGATCCTTTTCAGAAGCTCTTTAGCTCAAATCATGATGATCAGTGAGCAGAGAGAGTGAAACTCTCAGCCACACCCTACCACTTCAGTTACCACTCAGTTAATCATGATTGGGTTAAGATTCTTTCAACCCAATCATTTCTCCTCTGAACCTTCTTGCATTATCTCACATGTGAGCTACTGGGGGACACCTCACATCCAAACCCTGGCACTATAATTTTGCCAAAACTGCATAGAAAGTTGTTGGCAGATCCAAAATTTGAGTGTATTTGCATAATTCTAAGCCCAGTTCTCTCTATAATGATGCCATGGCTGTGGACAAATATATTCAGACCCAAAAATAAAGTTCAAACAGATTTTTCCCTAATTTTGACAGTAATGTTTACAAGTAAAAACAGATGTCCCAATATAAGTAATTATTTTTAAATTAAAAATTATATACAGGCTATTACCTGTCATGAATTGAACCTGTCAATCATCTTCTTGGTAATGCATAAGTCACATTTCTTATCCTCCAGATATTTACATTTTAGTGGTAAAAAATATGGATTAAAAAAATATGCACTGAAACATGTATGAGTATTAGTGGAGCACATATAATAGCCTATGCAACACTGGTCAATCAAGGTCAAGAGGAAATTGTCAAGAAAGAGAAAAGAATTCTAAGCAGAGATAGTAAAAAATTAAGAAAGTGAATAAAAGACTATTGTTTTAAGAGAATTTTAAAGTAGTTTGCTCTAAGGTGGACTTAGAATCTCAGGATAATGGCACTAGCTGTTTGGGATATGTTACAATAGAAAATTTCAGAAAGGTTAGATGGGCCAGATCATGAAGCACCTAGTACATCCTAAATATATGCTAAATGGAAAAATGACTGAAGAATTTTAAACAAGGAAGTGAAATAAATTGAAGCTTAAATTAAGTCTTCATTGACTATGTATTATATGTAAATTGCAGTAATTTAAAATGTTTATACAGTCTTCTTTTTACTTGTTTTCTGGTTCAGAAATTAAGTAAACTTTCATTTTAATGCTCATAGTAATATCCAAAGGTTTTAATAAAAATGCAGCTCAAGTTATAAAGAAGTTAATGAAATATCTGAGCTTTAAAACCCTCTTTTGACAGCTGTAATTTGGCACCAGCTGGTGGCAGTAATTGACTCCAGTTTAAATATCAATGAGGAAGATTCTGGGCACTCTGTATGGCTAAAATTTTTAGAAAACTGGTATCAATTCCAGAAAACTCTCAATAATATGGGCTATTTACATAATCTCAATCTCAGAAAACAGAGGCAGCAGATTGATCTTGAATAATAAAAACCAACATTGCACCTTTCACTTCCTAAGTCACCAAGGCCTGCCTTCCTTTGTAACTTCTCCTTTCATTCCTGATGGAGAGGGAAGGGGAAGAAAGCAATGTACACAGCAGTATTTATGTTTAAATTTGCATTATCACAGGACATATCATTACATTGTCTTAATGAAGTAGTTTCTACTATACTATCAAATACTGTCCTTACTTTGTCTTCCAAAGAAATCATAGAAAGTGAGGTTAGATCACTAGAAAATATTACATATTATTGAGAATGAAACTAATGTCTTTAGCTAGGAAATTAATGGTGAAATATTTTGCTTCTTTTCATATAAGAAGCGAAAGATCTGGGTTAGCACCCAGGACAACTAACAATAAAGCCTACAGTTACTTTCTAATTTGGAATAATCTTATCATGGGAACCTGATTGTGTGCATACAGACACTATAAACTAGCCTGACTCCTTTCAATTAAATTTTGTATCATGGCTCCTTTTGATCTATCTTGATGAGGTTAGACTCTCAAGATTCTTAAAAGAAGCCTCAATAAATTCTATTATTCTTGGGAAAAATGTTGCAAACTTATGCACGTGGTCCCACCAGACAGAGAAACTAAGAATATCAAAGCTATAAAATCAATTTGGTGGCATATCAAATTTACTTATTATTCATTAAAATAGAATGCCATTCCAATTATTCCTCATAAAATTCAATTCTTTCTTATACAAGGTACATATCAACTTGTAATGTGTTTTCTTTATACATATAACCAAAATAAAAATGTTTTCACATTGCACCTATTCACAATTCTTTGTATTACAACTAACAAGAATGATGTAACTCCATGAAATGAATAAGGATAGATGAAATAAATACATGATTCCAGTACCTATTAACTTTACTTATATAAACACAGTATTCTAAATGTTACAATTTTAAGGCAACATTTCAAAATATGATTTGGAAAAGTAATTTTTTAAATTATAAACTTAAAATTATATTGAATAACTAAATTAGCCTGATTGACACTGAATAACATTCAATTTCTCTAGAAAAATTTGCACCTTCTAATTTAGTTTCTCTGCAACGCTAAAGAGAGCAGCCTCCTCAAAGGTTTTATTGACTGCCCAATTTGAAGATGTCTATACTCTGCCTGCACAGTAACAAGCTGGCACTAATAAGCCATACATAAGATACCAGTCATTAAAATACAAATTAGGCACCTTTTATGTTTATACATGTGTAAGTAAAATTAATATTGCAGGCTTAGTTGGAAATAAAATTGCTTTAGTTAACCAACCATTGCAATGCAATCAAATGAGATTTCAAATGCAACCAGAAAAGATCTGTTTGGTAGAAATAATAGGGATGATTTCATGTAGAACAATTAATTTACCAAGCTTTTTTTCTCCCACCTGCCCTTAATAAAATATTTTTCTATCATAATTGACATGATATGTCACCTTTAATACCCATAAGTTGCATGGAGACCTGAAAGACAGCTGGTAGACATAGCTTATTTACAAATATTGGTCTGAACTTGTAAATGCATGACCACATAAATCTTAAGCCATTTAGAGTGTATGCCCTTTGTTCCCTCCATTGTATATTCAGCTGGGAATTAAATGGAGCTGAGGGAGAGTCTGAATTACATGAGGCCTTTGTTGTTGCCAGCATATTAGTGCTTTGCCTTTTGTTCTTGTTGTTTATGAGATCTCTCTACATTACACAGTAGGGAATGTTAATCAACATTTTGCCTAAGTAATATTAATGAAACTTGCTCACTTGTACTTGAAGGAAGAAACAGAATATTATATTCCTTTTTGAAATGTTAATGTATCTTTTAGGAAATTATTTCTGCCTTCTAAATCATCTTAGTGTTAAATTATTAAAGGATGGCATTAAGGAACTATTACACTGGTGCAAATAGTTAAATACCTTAAAAGATAAAAAGATTATAAAGTTTAAATGGAGGGCCTTTTAAAAGACAGTAGCATTTAACTTCAAATTAAACATTTTTAAATGTTTGATTAAAATACTGCCAATTTGCAGGTGTTTTGCATACAATAAGAAGAGATTTAATGTCAATGATTTTTAATTTCCATCCACCAATTTGGACTGTGTTCTGGCCTTGAAGGATTTATTTAACTTTGCTACATCTAAAAACTACAGCACTATCTACTTTATAAGAAAAAAGAATGGGAAAAGTTTTCAGGCTTTTGTACTTGTTACACATTTGTGTCTTAAGATTGGGCAATTAAAAATTGCCTATTTGTGTTCTATTCTTCAAGAAGAAAACTGTCACTATTTCATGTTCCAAGACTCTATATGAAAGGTAGGGCTACTGAAAAGACTTTATATAAGGCTGACATGGTAGGAGATGGAAAACATCAATTCTCAAAGTGCAAACTATAACAGATATGTGTCTTGTAAAAAAACATTCATAGTTGTCCAAGAAGGAATGCAGGGAAAAGAAATGGCAGAGCTCTAAAATGGACTAACTTCTTTTCCTCTTTAACAGCCTTTTTGATGTCAATCAATTTCTTCATAGGTCCCAAATAAACTGTGAAGTAACCCAGAGGGAAATTAAGAACAAAATTTGTTCAAGAATTCTCCCACAGAGCAAGCATTATTTCTTAAGAACATCTGACACTAGAGTAAACCATTTGTTTTCTATTTAACCATGTAAGATTTACTAATGGCTTTGGGGTCATTGTAGGTACAATTTGTCATCTTGCATGACTATCACAGCAGTGCTGCTAGTTTGACACAGGCACTAAGAGAATATATGATAGGGGTTAAATTTCAAGGTAAATTTATTTCATATTTTGGCATTTCACAAATAAGAATACAGCTTAAAATTTTTGGTGCATTGTAATTAAATTGTCTTCTTTTTCTTGAAATAACTAAAATAGTAGAGTGCCTTACAATTGACAATGGCCTGAATTCAATAAAACATGTAATATGTAGCATGCATTGAAGATAGCATTGTAAGTAATGGTCACTATTACTTCTGTAAGGAGAAAAAAGTTATTGCCAAAATGATGAATTTGTGTTAATGAGCCCAATATTAAAGAGTTTACAATGTATCTGGGCAGAATCCATCTAGTTTTACATCTATCAAACTTCACAATGCTTTTACAGTGCCCCTCTGTTGGGAATAGGAAGGAAAAATAGAAAAGAATCAAAAGAATAGATTATTTTTTCCTTTTGTCTATTTGAGAAACACAATTTCAAGTTTCTTTTTCTTACATTTCAAAGTAACCAACTACAATGTAAACCCTAAAATTAGATGAGCTAAAATTGTCCTCAATATTCAAAGACCTTATTTTTTTTTTACTTTGACACCAAATTTTTGTTCTTTACATATGAGTGACAAATTGATCTTTATTGTCCTCACTAGGATAAATGATAGTGGAAAAGCTAGTTTTTACATGACACTAACAACAGGGACAATACGATCAAGTTACTGAAAGTCAACTCACTATGATAAACAATAGTGGAAAAGCTAGTTCTTACATGACATTAACAACATGGACAATATGATCAAGTTACAGAGAGTCAAACAATTTGACAGCAGTCAAGTAACATCAAGCAGTGTGGTAGATTGATTGGGAAATATAAATTACTGAAAAGGTAGTAAAATATGAACACTATCAGAAAAGATTTTTTTTAAATCAAGCATCGAAGATTAGCTAACTATTACAAGGGAATGAAATACTCAGTGCATTTTCCTTTGATAGACAAGAAAAAAACACAAAGTAAAATGTTAGTTCCTAAACTCCTTGTGTTCTATTAACATGCAATTTTTAACTTTAAATTTGACACTTTCGTTTTACACAATGGAATTATCACTCACATTCTAATCTTATTTTAAAGAGGAAGTGGGGTTTGGAGGAGGTTAAATTCCAAAAATCAATTGTCTGGAATGTTTCAGTGATGAGAAACTGAAGACATTTTCAAAATAATTCAAATATGTAACAAAAATTTTTGAGCTGACAATTAAAGAGAAACTTCTGCCCTGTGCCCTGTGGCTGTTAAGAAGGCAAACAGATGACAGAAAACCTCATCACAAGGAGAACTTCTGCTTTTGTAACCATTAAACCATTACCCCTTGGAACACGAAGCAAGTTTATTTAAGAAAAAGAAAAGAAAGAAATAGAAGAAAAGAAAAAGTGGAAAAACTAATGCCAGCTGGCATGTCTAAAAGTAGGCCAGAATAGAAGGAGAAATACTTCTGGCCAAAATGAAGCAAATTAAAATCTAAGAGATTTAATATAGTCATTCTCCCCTTTGATCACACTGCCAACCATCAAGGTGATCATGAAACACACACTCCTCTTTCAAATTCAAAGTCATAGAATGCAAATTGTTTTTCAACTGGTATATTCATAATATCTACAAAGATTACTCAGATATTATAATTTAGTGCTATTTCAAAGCATTTTATAAATATCTAGGTATGGAAAAAAACATTTGAAAGAACTTTCGTTTTTTAATGTAGAGCATAAGCCAGAACATTTAAACTAACTCAATTAGTTCTGATTACCCAAAGTAAGGCTGTTCTTTCCCT
Organism: Marmota marmota marmota; assembly: GCF_001458135.2. Lineage (NCBI taxonomy): Eukaryota > Metazoa > Chordata > Mammalia > Rodentia > Sciuridae > Marmota > Marmota marmota. Next base: position 31,779,958 of record NW_026000142.1, read on the forward strand.
CCCTTTATTTTTTTTTTTAAGTCCCACACATAACATCATAACATTCCATCACTAAAACATTATTTTAATGTGATCATAATTATTCAAACACTAAAGTCAATCTATTTAAATCAAGGGGTTAAAAAGGGTCCTTACTGCAAAATCTTCCCTCCACTGATGGGCTGCTTGAACTTTCTCTGCTTCCAAAGCCAGGCGCTGAAAAAGAAACAGTAAATCTTAGAATTTAAGTGACCACATGAACATGTAATTATTACATAAAGTGCTTAGGTTGTCTAATCAATTACGAGGACATAATAGCAGAGGAGACTCCTTGTTTTTGATTCATAAATTCTAAATCATTTAGCAATCTAACCTATTAAAGTTGATATATTTACTATTTAGTGATAAATAACAAAACTATTCCTAAATGCCATCCAGTTTACTATATCTGCTGTCATCAGCAGTAGTGTCCTCTACAAGTGCTTTTTTTTTTCAATGACTTACCGTCTCCATTTGCTAAAAACTATCAAATAGGATATTAATTTTGCTAGAAAATTGTTGACACTTCAAGCCTCTAATTAAGTTCTGTTCCAGTCAAGTGACATTTTTATTTTTATTTTTTTAAGTGACATTTTTAAAGTCAATGAGCTACTATTAAGGACCATAGGTAAACTATACTAAGACTAATAAAATTCCTATCTAATAAAATGTGAATTGCTTGGTACAGCATGCCGTTTTCATACTAGGCTATAAAAGTATATCCTGTAACAATAAAGTATGCAGCAGGAAATGTTTCTTTCACTTAACTGTAGCACAGTACAACAGAGTATCAAACATGAAAACCAGACTGAACACTGGACAGAAACAAAAAACCTGGCTCACTCAGCATGGATCATAGAGAGAGTGAAAGCTTAATTCTGCTTACATCATGAGAAATCAGAGGTTCATTAGCTTTATTGTAAATGAGATCATACATGTTTACATGAAGTTCCTTTAGGTATAGATGATAAATATATGTATAATTGTAATAGATAACACATGCAAACCAATTGTTTTGAACATTTAAAAATTTTAAAAATCATTTAAATATGTTAAAAATTCATTTTTATGAAAACTAAATAGATTTTAAGGATTCTGACTGCAAAGTTTGTGCTCATTCCACAAAACCACTCTTGGGTTTCTCACCCAGTCCATCAAAAGTGGCATCAGCAGACATTCAATGTACATATCAAGACATAGCAGTAGTATCAAAACCAGAACACTGGTAGAGATCCATGATTATTTAGTAATTGATAAATAGGAAAATAAAAATAAGCACCAAAAAATATTGTGCAGTGTGTTAGTCTGGAAAGTGTTTTTAGAAAGGTCTTGTCCTGGTATCCTGAGAGACTATTGCTTTTCAGTTAAAAAAAAAAAAAAAGCTTTTGATATGCAGTGGTCTGCAGAAGAAAGAAAACACAAGGGAAGCAAGCTTATCAGATGAGAGAAAGATCAACTCCCTTGAAGGCTTTGCATTCTCAACCTTCATTTTGTCTCACATGATCATCTTTTCTTCCAGCATTGAATTCTGTCAGGTGACATGAAAGTCTACTAAAAAGTATAATTATAAAGTATATAAAGATTCAATTCTATCATTCTAATTCAATGACACCAAATACATTTTTTTCTTAGAAATAGACTATTTAAACAAAAATTTCTGAGGAAATAATTTGCCTCCTACTTTGTAGATTAATTATTATTTAAAGGATGTTTTTAAGTTTTATGAAATATTTCATTAAGAGGAATTTTCCTTTGATAGATTTGAAAGAAAACTATCAGGAATCATGATAGTTCCCTGAGACTCAAATAATGTTGAGACTCATATTTAAATATCAAATATTTACTTAGAGACATAATTTAAACATTCCAAAACAATTTCTTGGGCTACCCTATAACAAGAATTTTATTTTTTAATAAAGGGGTAATAGATAAGAACAGACTAATCCAAGTAAAATATGCATGTGTTATGTGATTAATGTTCAAACAGTTAACACCCAATAAGGATTAGCAAATTATTCTATTACTCCTATGTTGACAATCTAATTATCATCCTAATGAGTTTTAGCTATCTTCATCAAAAGGTTATTAACATATCAAAAGGATCATGATACTCATTTAAATGGCCTAACAATACCTATTGAAAGTAGCAGACTTAGGTGAATGAACAGACTTTTATGTGTTCTGAAGAAAAGTGTATAGGTACCATAATTAACATGGAGCTATGGTATAATGAACAGGAACTTCTCAATCACATAGAAATGATATCCAATCCTGATGTTGCCTTTCACAAACAATGGAATTTTAGGCAAATATTTTAACTGTGATCAGCTGCTAGGAAATTTATCAACTTTATATATATTCTATTTGATATTCTAAAAATATGGTATATTATCAAATCCATAAAGTTCTGCTTCCATTTGAATTGCATAAACATGACTCCATAGAATGTCACTATAGTCACTAATAACCACCTCAACATGTAAATAATACCACTGAAATGAATGAGGACCCTTAGTAGTCCCTAAATTCTACTGTATTTCACCCTACAGAAAAGTTCCTATCTATAGAACCATATGGAGGTAAAACATGCAGCTCTGGGGAATAGTTTAACATGGCAGTCAATGTGCATTCAATTTTATTTCATTCTGTTTTTTTTTTTTTTTTTAATTTTTTATTGTTGGCTGTTCAAAACATTACATAATTCTTGATATATCATATTTCACACTTTGATTCAAGTGGGTTATGAGCTTCCATTTTTACCCCAAATACAGATTGCAGAATCACATCAGTTACACATCCATTGATTTACATATTGCCATACTAGTGTCTGTTGTGTTCTGCTGCCTTTCCTATCCTCTACTATCCCCCCTCCCCTCCCCTCCCCTCGCCTCTTCTCTCTCTGCCCCCTCTACTGACATTCATTTGTCCCCCTTGTATTATTTTTCCCTTTCATTCTGTTTTTACCATAAATGACATAAAAGGAGATAGATCTTTGTGCTCTGCTTTCTGGCCTCACTTCCTAAAGGGAATAGAGAAGGAGATAGTGAGGTGTGACATTTCTTCATTCTTTCTTATGCTGACAAGGAGTTCTTGAAGACCTGAATAGACAGGGCATTACAGACCTCTATGAATATTTAGTGTCATATTTCATCTCAAAGGAGATGTTCTTCTCTTTCCAATAACCTTAAAGAATTCAGTTCATTTAAATTCATACAAATATACAGGTCCGGAATTCTTCTTAAGCCTTCTAGCCATTTATGTATCCTAATGAACAAGGATTTTACTATGTAAAATTAGTGTAGAAAAATAGTTTTTAATCCTATCTGTTTAGTTCATTTTGCTTTAAATATTTCTATAAAGAAATATTACTGGAACCTTGAAAAAGCTCAATTGGACTAAACAAGCCAGGTTGGATATTGGAACTTGAAGTTAAAAAGTTACAAAATGTAAAACTACCCAGTATGACTTAACTTCAGCACATTCCAACATTTAATAATTGTAATAACTAGAGAAATAAATAAATACACATTCCATGTTGGAGGAAAAATATCTTAAGAAACAGTGTGGCCAGGTGAGGTGGTAGGAGACTGTAGTCCCAGCTACTCCCAAGGACAGGGTCAGGGTGAGGAGATCATAAGTTTGAGGCCAGCCTGGGCAATACAACCTGACCCTGTCTCAACAACAAATATATAGAGTAGGTATGTACTTGTGTTCTTTAAACCTTTACTCAGGGTGTGCTGTATGAAACTGTATAAAGAATAAAATACAGAACCACAGTTCCTGCTTCTAAAGCAAATGAACCATCTACTATTTCTTCTTCTCTCTTGCTCACTCTCACCATCACACATGCACACACCCCTTGTGTTATTTGATAGATGCTGTCTGAATGGGTACAATACACTTGATTGGTTAGTTTGACTTTATTTCAGTGGCTGTTCTACATGGAGAATAAAATGTTTAAAGCACTGCCTTTTATCCAGGCTGTAAATATGAAGTGTTGCTTGCTGAAAGCCATAGCCAAGTAGGAATGACGCATGGCATTTTGGGTTGAAAGGTGACACTGCTCAGGGATTAGGGCGGCTCCAGGTTTAGGGTGGATCCTGCTGGGAATAGGGCAGCTCCAGGATTAGGGCGTATCCTGCTGCCTCAGGTGCCCACTCCTTTGGAGTTCCCCCTGAGTTCTCTCGGGGTTCTGAGAGTATTGGTATGCAGAGCCCGGTGGAGGGAGTGTATTTTCCCAGAATGTGCGTGTAGAGTGTCGGTGAGAGTTTGGGAATAAAGAGTTGCTGTTTGAATCTACAAGGCTTTGTGGTGGCTCGGTTATTTTGTGCCCAGCCAGACTTCCGGCAGTTGCTAGCCAAAGATAAGATTTAGTCACAGGTCATTTTTGAAGGGGGTTACTGAAAATACTGAAAAGCATAGAAATCAATTGTCTGAAAACTGCCACCCAGAAATCACTTTTATTATTCTTTATATTTGATCGATAACTTCTTGTGAAAAATAAATATTTTTTAAATATTTGAAATAATTATTTATAATATTATTTATTTATTATTATTATTTACAATAATATTTGTAATATTATTAAATATTAAGAATATTTCAAATCACTTTGAAGTTCCTGTTCGTCACCTCCTTGAACAATTCCCCAGCCCCCAGGAATCATTGCAATGAAGTAATTGGTATCAATATGTGGCACTGTTTGGAATGTTTTTTTTTTTTAATAGGTAAATGTTATCAGATATTGATATTGTCAATTCTTCTTCCTAGTAGGCTGCAAGCAGGTTGAATGCCAAAGAGAAGTTCCACTGGCTTCTTGAGGGGAATGAGTTTTCTAAGGAGAACCCATCACCCTTTCAAGTGACAGTTTAGATTAAATAAGAGAATCATTTTAGATCAATGATGTATAAGAAGGTTTTCTGAGGGATTTGGAAAGAAAAATAATGTCTGGAGGAGGGCAGTGCCCTTCAGGGAAACTACATTGAAGCCATCTTGAGACCCTTTTCAGCACCAAAATTCTACGTCTCTATAGCATCTTTTTCATCAGAACACAGAACAGGCCTCATTTGTAAACAGTCCTGTCTATTCTCTCAAGAGACCAGCATGCTTTCCACTCAGACATTACTCATGCTGTCTAAATTATCCTGAATCATCCTGTCAGCAACGTTTAACAAGATGTGGCACTGCCCTCTTTCTCTGGCACTGGAGGTTAGCAGTGCACCTCAAACAAAGATGACCAAAGCTGCTGTGTTACTCATGTTTGCCCAAACTATGCTTTTGCAGACCTTCTGATTTGTTTAATGGCATGAAATACAAGTACATAATCATAATCATCATTTTTGCAATTTCCCAATTTTATTCTTGGCAGGACAATCCCATATTGATTTCAAGTTATAAAAAGTATTTCAATATAATCCAATTTTAATTTAGAAAAAATATATTCAAATATTGAGCGATTCTACTGAATCCTGATAAAACTACTGGTTTACAGTGGAGAAATTTTATTTTAAAAAGAGAGTTTTTCATCTTAATTACTGCTTCTCAAAAGAAGAACAGGCTGTTAATATACACTCTGGTTAAAGTAACCTGTAAGTAGGTTGAGGAAATAGAAATAAAGCACTGTATGCAGTTTATTTAGTGGTGTCAGATTAAATGTCTTAATGCTTCTATAAATACCACAATCATTAAATGAGAGAATTATTAACATTTACAAAAAATCACTAATTTGGGATTATACAAAGCCAAATCATAAATCTATCTTACACTGAATGAGGTACAATGCAAAGTTACAGGTTATTTTTTATAGCCTATTATTTTCTTATAACTGATTTCCTGCCAGGTTGTGTGAAATAAAAATCTCATAATACAAACATTGTTTCTTCTTGTGGTGTAAGCTTTTAGAGAGCATAATATATGCAAAACATATAAATGAAACTTGCTGAAATCAATCCAGTCATCATTTATTTCTCTATTTGGGGCCAATCGAAAAATAAAACTTTGGAACATGGCTTCTGGATTGTGTTGTATGGATTTGAGAATGGATCTGTAAATGCTTTTGAAATTAACCACAAAGATTCTAGTCTAATCTTCAGAGATGTAATTAGCTCAAAAGAGAGAGAGAGAGAGAGAGAGAGAGAGAGAGAGAGAGAGAGAGAATCTGCCAAACACTTAAGATTACTTTGAATACAGAAGCTAGGGTAAAGGAGATATCTGGTGAGAACAGCAAAAACCCCTTTTCAGCAGTAGTGAGAGTAAATAATACACAACTGATAATTATCATTCCCTTTCTTGACTACTGTACAAAATAAGAAAAGATTGTTCAACTGAATGTGACTTTCACATTAGCTCTACGCTTTGCCACTTGCAAAGAATCACCCAATGAGCTTGTTTAACAAACCTGGACCTCATGCAAAAACCTTCCAACCCCACCACCAACCAGAGATTCTAATTTTATATCTGGTGTCATTACTGCAAATCTACAGTTTCCAAATTGTTCATATTTTCCTTCCAATACAACTTGAAAACACTCTCCCACAGAGTAATATTTTAGAGATATTAGACATATAAATTTAGTTACTCTTTGAGAGACACTATTTAAAATAGAATTGATTTGAAAGCAGTTAGTTAACAAACAGCTCACTGCCCTTCACTGATGCCAGGAGCTAACCTATTCTGACACCCATAATGCAATACTTGTGTCCTCTCCTGGTCTAAACTACCAACCCTGAGTTCCTTTGGTGCATGAAGCACTTCCTTCACACTTCACACCTTCAATATTTTCCAATTGTGTGGCAGAGAGCAGGCACTTGGTAAATGTGTGTGGTATAGAAATAATCATTGCCAAGCATTTTGAGGTTGCACCAATATTTATGACTAGATTAATGGAATCACTATCATTCATTATCCTGATGGTTTGAAAAAGATATTCTCAAGACTTTCTGGCCACAATGTTGTCTTCCTACAAGACAAGCATGGTAGTCAATGAATACATCACTCAATTCTTAAAAATTGCTACATTGACTCAACAACATCTGACACTTAAAATTTAAAACTTGACTGAGGATGTAGTAGGGATTCAGGCAAGTTCATGGAATTGTGTTCTGGGATTCTAGAATTAATCTATAATGAGTTATCTTCTTCTCTAAATATTGTATACTGCAAATTTAGAAAACCACAAGCAGGTCACTATAGAGAAGAAATGTTATGCTCGAATTCGGGACCCCCAAAGAACACCAGAGACCCAAGATCGATGTAAGCAGCAAAGAGGTGTTTATTGCGAGCTAGCTTGGTCCTCCGCGCACACACACAGCAACTGGTGATGCTGAGAGGCCCGGAGCCCAGGGTTTGCAGCAGTTTTATACATTCTTTAGAGAGGGCAGGGACTTCACATACATCATAGCAAATCATCACACACCGCGGGAAAATCAAATAACAACTCTAAAACATGATTAGCACATTCACTGGTGGGAACAAGTTGGGTAGGGGTGATTGGTCAGTACAAAATGGGTATTCATTTGAACTGATTGGTTTAAGCCAAAGGGGTGTACGTGCTGAACTACATGGTTTCCCAACTTGTTATCAACCACCATAAACCACTGGGAGGGTTATCTGGCATCCCAGGTATTTCCCTGTCTCATGCTGATTGGTGGCTGCTAGGGGGCTGCTATGGATCCCCACCTAGCCTGAGTCAGGGACACCTGGCTCAGCAGATCTCTCCTGTTATTTGTAGATAAACAACTTAGCAGGGTGGGAATGTGCTTAGGAGTGCTCTGTGGGTTTTTCCAAGGACTAAGGTCATGTCCCTTCCTTGGACAGGCTTTGCTCTGAGGTAGAGGCTGGTTTTTCAGAAACAATTTGAACAGTGGAGAGGAATGGGGGTAGTTCTTGGAAGTAGTCTAGCCCTTAGCTCTGCTGATAATATGTTCTCCAGTCCTACATAGTTGAGCTATAATACCAAATTATTTACATTAGGAGATCTTACACTCAGGGAATGCAAACAGTACCTACTCAGCTGAGAACTGAACTCAGATGAGAAGGTATGCTAATTCTAAAGGCCTTCTTCAGTCAGTGATTTATTTGTAGACAATTCCTAAGCAAACACCAAACTTAAGTTGGTTGTATTGAGCCATTATGAGAACTCTCCTTAATTATCTAGCAATTATTTTTCTTTATTGAGTAACTAAGAAATATAATGAAAACAACTCATCCATGTAATAGATGCGACCAGGGGCAAGTTAAATAAATACCTTTCACCCCAAATTTCTCAACTATAAAATAAGGATTATAACAGTTCATGTATTGTTGTATTATAAGGGTTAAATAGGATGTTTGTGGAGTCCTCAATAAATACTATCACATTAAAAGTTGAGGTAAAGAGAAATTACATTATATTATAAATGTTATAATACATTATATACATATAATACATTATAAACTTAATGAAATGATGAACTCTAGAAATTACTATTGAAAAACGTTACATACACTTTCAAAGGAGAAAAATCAAACATCTTAAATCCTCTCTGGAATAAAGTTATTCAACTGGGCACACAATTACTAAAACTAGAGGCTTTAAAATTATTTTGGCTATTCCCCTGAGTTAGTCTTACTTTCAATCGAAATGAGAGAGAAGTATCCAGTTTCTCATATTACTTTCTGTCTTGTGAATGGCTGCTAATAGAACTGTATTTTCAAATGTTGTTTAAATGGCAAACTGCATTGAAAGAAATAGCATCTCTCTCCAAAGTGGAAGATTCATGTATGTGTTGTCTAGAAAAATAAAAATAGTGTTCTAGAGAAAATTAGATAGTTTTGCTGGCAGGCTCCTTTAAAAGATCAAGGTTTCAGCCAGGTACAATGACACATACCTATAATCCCAGATACTCAGGAGGATGAGGCAGGTTTGATGCCAGCCTCAGAAAACTAGGGAACCCTGTCTCAAAATAAATAAAAATAAAGGGCTGAGCATATAACTTGGTGGTAGAGTATCCCAGGATTCAATCCCCAGTAGTGAAGAATAAAAAAAGGAAAGGAAGAAAAAGAAAAGGAGAAAGAAAGAAATGGAGAGAAAGGGGAGAGGGTGAGGGAAAGGAAAGAGAGAGAGAGAGAGAGAGAGAGA
>NW_026000142.1:31789117-31832316 GCF_001458135.2 Marmota marmota marmota
AGGGAGGGGGAGGGGAGGGGAGGGGAGGAGAGGAGAGGAGAGAGGAAAATCAAGATTTCCCTAGCTCATGTTTCTGGGCTGTAGCATATTCTTCTGCACATTCAGTAGCCAGTTGTGCGGCCCAGCATTGCCTTTTTGGATGTGAGGGTCAGGGGAACCTGCGCAAGTATGAACCTCCTCTTGCCTAATCTGCTGTGAGTCCTGAAGTCTGATTTGGTCTGATTCAGTCTCCAGTGCCTATGAAATTGTGACTGGCCAGCTTGTTAGCTTGCAAGTAGGACAAAACCTCAGACACTACATTCTTGTGATGTTTATTATTAGGTTTTCTTTCCAATTTGGTCTTGAGGCCTGCTGCTTGAGATTGGCTGCAAGCCAAACTTGCTACTCCCTCAGAGAGCCCTGACCAAGGGAAGGGGATTAGGCATTGGTATGTCAGGTGAAACACAATGAGGTGAAACCACAAGGCAAGAAACAGAAGGCATGTGTTACAGATCTAGAGAGGTTAATGGTGTCAACAGGAAGCCAAGGACATCCTGAGGAGACAAGCTCAACCAAAGGATGAGGAAGGGAAGGCTTGGGAGATGGTTCCTTTATGATGGTCCACAGACATCAACCCTAGGCTTTCCTGTGGGGGCTGTGTATTGATAGTGTGAAGAAAACAGATGGGGCAGGAGGGGTGGGAGTCATTTATATGACTCCAGTGTTGAGCATTAGGTTTATTATGGTCATCAGCTTGGATGTGTTAGGTTTTGGTCATTAAGATGAGGAACAAGGAAGCCACATTGCAAACAAGGAATGTTTTTACTAAAGGTGATGGGGTATGACTAGGTTTGAAAAAACTCATGTCAGATCTAAAGAGAGTTCCAAGGCAGAAACTGTATTAAGCAAAAATTTGATGTGTCATATCTTGTTGAGTCTGCTTCTATAAAACACAGAGCCACCTCTCAATTTCCAAACTCTCATCATCAATTTATGATGACATCTTTATTTTGTCTTCAGGACTACTACACTGACCATGTGCTGTGTATATTAAGAGTATTGGTATGTCTAAATAGTGCTTCTCAATGTGTGCCCAGACCAGCTGGGGCAACATCACCAGGAAATTTTCAAACATGAAAATTCTGCAACCCTACCCTATCCTGTTAAATTAGAAACTCTTGGAGTAGGCCCTGTCAAACTGTGGTCTGTATAAAACCTCCGAGTGTCTCCAATGTGTACTAAAGAGTGAAAAGTACTGATCTAGAAACAAACACTGACATTATACATATTTTTTTCTGGGATTAAGTGAAATTTTTGCAAAACAAACAGCAATAACATTTTAGTCAACATTAGCCATTTTGAATTAATAAGTGGAGTAAAAGGAGGTAAGAATTGTTTTATTTGTTGACACAACATAATCCAACAGGCATTCATCACTATGGTTTATGTACTTGAAAGTGTTCCCAATATTCTGTAAGATATATCTACTTCAGGCACCTCCTCTTTTTATAAATTCCACAATAACTATTTGACATCTCCAGCTCTCTTTCTTCTACCACCCACCCTTTGACTCTCTTTATATCAAATGGGTTTTGTATCCATTACCTCAGGCTACTCTTCAACTGGTTGTAAACTATTTATCATTCTAGCTTAGCTATTTTAATTTCTTTTTGCTCTTAAATAATTTACTTTTGAATTTAATTAACTCACACTGGCTGCCAATTTGGTGAGTGGGTTGTCGTAAAAAAAGAAAAGTGTTATCTTAGACAGTAGGCAAATTTTCTGTTTTGCTAAAGTTGCTATGGAAACACTTTTCCCTTTTTTGTTAAAGTATGGGAGGATGGATGTACCACATTCTGTGGCAGATAAAAGTGTGTGCTAAATCCCCACACTGGTATACTCTTTCCTCCTAGGAGCTGGAAAATCATGATGATGTATAAATCAGCAATCAAATTTGTAAAATATGCAATTTACTAGTTTTTTTAAATATAAGAAACATCATTTCCTAATAATGGGAAAAAATATGTTATTTTCATTTTCCCCTTTTCTCTTTTAAAAGCTGTAAAATATTCAGTAACTCTTCAGTTTGTATTTTCACTTGAAGCAATGCTATTATTTCTCTTGTTCTCAAGTAAGTTTTAAGAATTTCGGTAAAAGCTTCCAGAAACTGACACTATGAAAGAGTCCTCATACTATTACCCTATAATTTTCTGCTCACATTTCTTAGATTTAAGACCTCGAAGACAAAATTTTAAGCTCTTGGCTTTCAAGTGCAAAGTTCAAAGCCTTCTTCAAAAAGAAGTGCACAAAATGTTTTTTAAGAAATGCTAAAGGCACAAACACTTTCTAAGAAAAATTCCGATTGCTCATTATACAATGTACCTTATAAGTTAAAATAATGATGGCTAAATTGTATGTAGTTCTTTATAATCTATGAAATTTCTTTTACATGTGGACCTCAGATAATCATCCTAATGAGACACAAATAAAAAAGAGCCAGCATTTTTTCAATACCAAGTCCTTAATATATGCATTTTAGAAATTATCTCATGTATCTTTCCTAAAAATGTAATAGACACTACCATTGGCTCCATTTTATAGATGAGAAAACAAGTTAGAGAACTTAACTCAGAACTAGAAATCTTATTGCCAATAAGAACTAATATTAACAAAGTTGGGTGTTCATACCTTGTAATCCCAGTGGCTCAGGAGGCTTAGGCAGAAGAATCAAAAGTTCAAAGCTAGCCTTAGCAATTTAGCAATGAAATAAAAGGTCAAACAAGAAAAAAAAAAGAAATATTCATTTTCAGAGTACAGTTTCCTTCTCAGAAACTCCATTAACTCGTATTCCTTCTGGATAATTCTATTATATATGATTTAAAAGTGTAGGGGAAGATTAGGTGCTTATTTTGGACATAAGAGACTACATTCACACTGGAAAGTTGAGAAGAGTAGATGAAATGTTTATGCACAGACTTCTTTACCCAGGTTGATAAGCTTTTTCAGGAAAATAATTTATGCCAAAGAAAGGAATAATGTGGACAAACACACTTGTTTACCCTAAAAAAAAAGGACCACATTTGGGAAATACAGAACACATTAAAACTGAGTAAAACCTTACAAACATAACCCTGATTATATTTATCCAAATCCCAAATTCTCTTGAAAGAAGGTAAGTTATTTTACGAAAATTTCTTCAAGAAACTGAAATTACAAGAATTGCTATTTTGATATGTTACAGAGCATTTAACCTATTTGTAGGCAAGGAAAATATGTAGAGTTATTTAAATTAATCTGATAGAAAGTTAACAGAAATAAGGCCATATATAATAATATTTATTGTAGTATGTATACTCCTATAACATCCATAAATTAGAATCATTTATTAGAATTTTCAATAACCACATCTCAAGTGGTCAAAAAATAATCACATGAATAGATAAATACAGTGAGATTAAAGATATTAATAGTCAAGATTTCTAAGGAAATGGCTGACAACCATAAGCAAATTAAAAATAATTCAATTAAATAAATCAATAACTGCATGTTTACTGATCACCTACATTCTATGTGTAGAGTTTGATGTTAAGAACTGTACATGATACTGTGATACCCGAGAACTAAACTTAGTTGTATCTTGATATATCTTAGCTCATTGAGCTGGTAAAACAAAAATAGCAGACTAGGTGGCTTAAATAATAAAAATTTATTTCTCATAGTTTCAGAGGTTGGGAATTTGAAAACCAAGGTATTGCCAGATTTGGTGTCTAGTGAAGGCTGGCTTCTGGTTCTCAACAGTTGTCTTCTTCCCATGCCCACACATGGTAAATGGGTTGAGGCAGCTCTTTAGGGTCTCTCTTACATGGGCACTAATAACATCTATGACTAATCAATTACCTCTCATAAGCTCTAACTCCTTATACCATCACATTGAGGATTAGGTTTTAAATTATGGATTTTGAAAGACATACCTTCAGTCTCTAGCATGATATAATAGAAGAAAATATCACAAAGATACATATACATGAAATAGACCAAAAGTATGCTAAGAGGAAGTTAGTTTTGATGAAATTATGAAGAAAGTGTTAAGTAAAATAGGAATTTAGTAGAAAGGAAGAAAGTGTATCTCATAGATGAGACAGTTTAAGTTAAACAATATGGGCCATATTCAAGGCACAGTATATAGTTTGGGTAGTTGTCAGATAAATTGATGTATCATGAATCTGTTTAAAGGAATATGGTTCCCCCCTACCCCTTCTCTCTCTCTCTCTTTCTCCCTGCAACCCTCCCACTTCCTGGCTGCCATGAGCTGAGCATCTTTCCTCCACCATGTCCTCCCACCATGATGTTCTGACTCACCTTGGGCCTAGGGCAATGAATTCACTCAGCCTCTGAAACTAAGTCCAAAATAAACGTTTCCTCATCAATAAATAAATAAGATATGACAATAAGATATTAAAAAGTAACATCGGAACTTGGTACAATGTCTACCTCCTAAGAGTAACTAGTAAAGTAAATTAGGTTTTTAAGAACAATCAATTTCAGCACTATGAAAAGAGCATTTGGGTTGCAGTCTTCCATTCTTACACAATGCAGAGCAGAGTTTTAATGAGATTATTTAATGGATAAGCAGAGTAAAAGAGACTCACGGTTAGCTCCAGAGAGATTTAGCAAGCTGCATTTGTGCCTAAACTTTTCTGTGCTTAGTTAATAGTACTCTGTCTCCATCCAAGATTTACAAATTTGGGTTAAACATGCAACACGTGTTCCAAAAGTGTTCGCATATAGAGGTATCTATGAGATAATCACCATAAGGAGCATTCTTGTCCCCAAATATACTACTAGTGAGTTTATTGTAATGTTTTTAGATAAGAGGCCAACAGGATCCCAGAAAATGGGAAATTCTGCAAGAGTTTAAAAGCCAAGAAGAATAAAAGGATGATTTCTGAATCAAAAGTACCAACTGGAAAGTCCAAGTAAAGGTTCTGAGCAGTGGATTCTGAGAAATAGTGGAAGAGTACAGAACAAAATAATTCTGACAAAAAAGGACACAGGAGGGTGAAGGAAGTGCATACAAAAATGTGTGGAAAAATTCAACTTCCATTCACTGAGTTATCATTGAGCTTCTTCTAGGCTAGCTGATGGACATATACAGATGATAAAAGAATGGTATCTGCTTTAGAACTACTCATAATTTTGATTGAGGAATAATTCAAATTATTTTTAAAGTTATGAATTAAAGGATTACATTAAATGTACAGGAATTAAAAGCTTTATTACAGATGTTTCAAAGAAAGTGATATGTATATGTGTGTGTGTGTGTGTGTGTGTGTGTGTGTGTGTGTGTGTGTATATATTTGGTACTGCAGATTGAACTCCTGGGCATAAAACTACCAAGCCACATCCTCAGCCTTTATTTCTATTTTTTATTTAGAGACAGGGTGGCACTGAGTTGCTTAGGGCCTCAATATGTTGCTGAGGTTGGCTCGAACTCCTGATCCTCCTGCTTCAGCCTCCCATGCTGCTGGGATTATAGGCATGCCCCACCATGCCCAGCCCCTAAAAAAAACCTGATTTTGGTGTAGTTTATCATTGCAAATAATTTGCAATGCTTATCTTGCCTTGAAAATGTTCTCCTCTATCAAGTTTGCATGCAAAGATATGATATTCAACCATGAGAAATTTTCATTTTTGTACTCTTTCATTAAAAAGTTTTTAAAAGGCAGAGAAGGAAAATTTTATAACTGAAAGTAAACAATGTAAGTGGCTAAAAGATATTGTTATTCATCTGTACAGAAAATTATCTCCAGGGCAAGATTGTATTGCTCTTGTTTTTCGCATGAAAAATTCATTTATCAATTAGTTTTTCTTTATCTTGAATGTGAGCCAATGTTTAATTGCTTCAGATCCATAATTGTATTAACTATGAATAAATTGTTTTACAGAATAATCTGTTCTATGGCACGAAGGAGATTAATTACTAAAAGACAATAACAATCCTTTGCTATCAATCAAACATGCAGAAAAGCTAGGCCATCTAATGAGGATTTGGCTTCATTAACTTTTCTCAAATCTGATCTGTAATATAAAACACCACCATATATTCAATTCCCAGAAAGATAAATTTAATCAACCCAATAGTGCATGGATTTGTTTATACCACCCTTCCACATGATTCAAGTGCAATCTCCTGTCCTATTCAACCTGTATAATACTATCATGTCAAATATTCTCTAATAATGCTGTGGGCCATTTTCAGAAAAAATAAAGGAATCCTCCCAATATCCTTAAATCTATCACTGTTTCCTCTCAGTATTTTGAAAAAAAATCAATTTATACAACCCTATATGACTAGAGATTGGAAGAAATCTTAAGAGGTTGTTAGGTCCATTTCTCTCACTTTATAGAATGACAAATAATATTATAAAAAGAACCTGTCTATTGGAGCATTGAGAAGTCAATAAGGGCAATAGAAAAATACTTTTCTTGGGAAACAAGTTATATTATTGAATGACACTCTAAAATTACAAAATACATTTCTATTCTATGCCCAGGTACATAGTCCACACTTAACTAGTATTTTGTCAATAGGAACGACAGTAAATACTACATTCATAAAGAAGATAAAGGTTTTATGTACAAGTCCAATAAATCTAAGGTCTCTAACCATATGCTTTTCTTACCTTATCACAATCTCCAAACATCCTTTTTATCATATAAATATTTACTCTGGAATTATAAAAAGAAATCTGAGACTAAGAAGTCATAAAATCATTCATTTACCTTAACTATTATTAAAAAAGTGTGCTTATTACAGATTCATTGACCAAATATATAATACATTTTAAGATACATTTTAACCTACCTTATGTAAGCATTCTAACATGCATATATATTTAAATAGGATTATAAATTATTTCTAGACTGGTAAATAATTTTTTCAAAAGCTATTAGTTTAGTTTAAAGTTTTGCAGTATTAACTTCTTGATAAAAGCTTTGAGAGCTTCCCAAAGCAATCTGGATTTATCAAGCTGCTTTTCAGCAAAAAGGTGTTTAATTAGGTTGTCTCACACTTTCTCTGAATCTGAAAACCTAATCACCACCTTCTAACTCAAAGAACACAGGACAGTTCCTTTGAATATTATCCTGTATAAAACCTTTACTTTTCCCTTCCACTCATTTCCACCTTCTATTAGGGAAAATTTTGACTTTGAAAGTGTTTTGTGTTTTGTAAAATCAAAGAAATTTAAAGAAAAAGAGTCATAACATGAATAAACCCAACTAATTTCCTTTTCTTGTGAATGAGGTACATGTGAGTGCCTACATGTACAGGCACACACATGTATATGTTTATTGTGTGTGTGTGTGTGTGTGTGTGTGTGTGTGTTATAAACCAGAAGTACAACTAAATGTTTGAAATAGCAAATCAAAAAATATGAACACAGCAAAGAAACAAGAAAAACTGAATTATTGCACTAAAGGTCATAATTGACAAGCTTAATCAGAAAAGCTTTTCTTTCAATTAGGACTCAGTTCTATCTTAGAAATTACAAAGAATGAGTCTTATTATATATTGAGGTCACAAGAACTCTACCCCTCCAAAAATAATATCACCATGAATTATGGGGAATTTTTTAAGGTCATATTTTCAGTAATTCATTTATTTGAAAAAAATATACTCTTTGTATTCCTTTCCACTTTACTCTATGGAATAAAATATGTAATTTTAGAAACCAAGAAAAGTATTCTGCCTTCATTAATTTTACAATACAATATAGAGGGGAAACAAAGAAGGACAATATTTAAATAGGATGATTTTATGTCCAGATTTACATAAGAGTTAATGAGATTCCAAAGAGAAAATAAGGGGGATATGACATTTAATCACTTAGAACTCTAAAGTAATTTCAAAATGACCCTATCAACAACATTACTAACACCATACTAAAGGTATAGAAACTTAGAACTAATACCAAGGCACTTAGCTAATCAAAAACATAAAGTATGCACATATATATATAATAACAAATTAAATTATTCTCTAAAAATGGAAGAAAATCTTGAAAAAATGAAAAGTCTACATCATGCATGCTGCCCAGAAAGGAAAGTCTGACAAAGGTTTGGTTTGCATTTCCAAATCTAAATGCAACCTGGGGACTACATAGGCAAAAGCAGAATCTGGAGAGCTGGAACAACTGAAATAATTCCTACCAGTAATGAAAATAAATCCTAGTAAATAGAATTCCATTTTGTTCCAGTGTGCATATAGCTGAATTCACATACACAAGTTTGTGAATCAAGATAAGATAAGCATAAATATTTTTGCATAAGGGGAAAGAAATGACAATTCACTGGGGTAGCATATTCTGGTTTCCTGCCATAATATTTTGGAATGATGTGCTGTGAAGACAATCCAAGGTGGTATATATGAGTAGATTGAATGGAATGAGAGATCAGTGGAAATTGTTCATTTGGGAGATAGTTTTTTAAAAAATATTAAATACTTGAAAAGTATAATTTTTTAATTTAACATTACTTTAGTGGCTGTGGCTTAAACTCCTTTTGAGACTTTCTCCAGGAATCTCTGGTATCATTCCCAGGATCCTTTGGGAATTTAATAATTGTAATTTCTTTTGGACTGATAAGGCATTTAAGATCACAAATACAGGAGCAAAAGTTTGATCAAAAATTGCACTTTTATATATTTTTGAAAGCTACAAAATCATGAGGAAGAACTTTCTGAGGAAAATGTAGAGTGCTGAATTTGAAGTTTGAGGAATCTGCGAAATCTAGTTAGAGATCTCAGTATTTTGGGATAGGAAACTAGAGTTTAAAAATGTGAAAGTATTAACTTGATATTCATCATATGAAATATAAAAATGTTTAATATGGCATAAAAAGAGAATATACAGAGAATAACAAGAATCCAGTGTTACTTTTCTAGAAACATCTGTTTAAAAGGTAGAAAAATCAATAGAACCAGTAGAGAAAATAGAAAGTAAGAATTCAAGATCCTTCAAAGTTGGTTCCACAATTTACATGCCAAAAAGAGAAATTAAAATGTAGGGATAACATATCAAATAAACTCTTTTGCGGGGGCAGCTACCTGGCAAGTATTGCTGTACCTTCAATAATCTATATTGATTCTATATTGATTTCAAATGCAAATAACTTTAGCAGCCATTCCTTAAAACTTAAAAGTTTTGAAACATCTAACAAATAACACACACACACACACACACACACACAAACACACACACACACACACCAACTGGTCTCTACAGATTGGTGCCAGAAAGTGGTCTTCACTTGTACAATAGCATTTAATGTAAGCTATACAGGAAGCATTAGTTAATTCATGATATTTTAATCACACTCCTTGAAAGAAAAACATTTATTACATCAATCATGTTCACCTTGAAATCATCAGCTAAACTGGACCTATTCTACTTCTTAAAATCCCAAATCTCCTCTGTCTGTTCTGTTTTGTTCCCAGCCCTATTGGTGAATGATGTGCTTGATCCCAGCCCTATTGGTGAATGATGTTCTACAAGGATTCCACCTAAAGCTTTCCGTTAGGTTTGAACAGAAACTTGCACGCTACCTGGGCTCTCACCCTCATCATTCAAAATAGTGAACAAAGCCAAACAGATGCAAGAAATTCCTAAATACTATGAGTATTAGACACAGCTGGACATTTTCCTGAAGTAACTTAATACACATTTACACATTATTTTTTAATACAATGACCATATGACAATTGAAAATTAATCTTTTTCTACCATGTTTGCCCAAAATAGTCCTGGGCAAACAGACAAATAATAGGCATATTTTAGCAGTAGGGAAATTAACAATAATTGCTCTTACAATTTGCCAAATCTATTGAGATGTGTGGATTTGTAGGAATATTTTTAAGTCTAAAAGGATTTAGCACAAACCAAAATGAAATGTGTCATTTATGTACAAGATTTAAACAGAGTCTAAGAGAAACATTTATTATGCTTGAGTTTACCATAACCTATGGACATCCACACTCTATTGAATTGAGTAGGAAATAGATAAATGCACTGTACTGCATAGTGTTTTCTGAATCATGTTGCAATGTTTTGCAAACCTTACAAACTCAACATTATTTGAGTTTTTTTATCCTCCCTTGAACTCCACCCAAAGTTCAATATTTGAATAGTAAGCCTTATTAAAAACAAATGTATTTAATGCAAAAGCCTGTCTTACTTTTTATGTGTTTTTAAATATGCCCTGTATTATGTATATTTAATCAACTTTATATCATGAAACTATTTAATAAAGGGTCACATCTAAATAACTGCTTTCATAGTACACTGGAATCTCAATGTAATAAATGTGGCATCAAAATTATAAGGCTACAAACACTTCAAAATACAGGCTGAGGCAATGATATCCCAAATAAGACTCCTATTGTTTAGGAAAATTAATAACAATCAGTACCTGGGATTGCATCAAGTTAAAAAAACTTCTGCACAACAAATGAAACAACAGAGTTAAGACTAAACCTATTCAATGGGAGAAAATATTTCTCAGCTACTCTTCTGACAGAGGATTGATAACCAGAACACATAAAACTCAATCCCCCCAAATAAATAACCCATCCCATAAGTGGGCTGATGAACTGAAGAGATAATCCTCAAAAGAAGAAGTAGAAAAATGGCCAACAATTACATGATAGAATGTTCAAATCCTTAGCTACCAGGGAAATGAAAATTAAAACTACATTGAGATTCCATCTCACCACATCCAGAATGACAATCATTGATAATACAAATAAGAACAAATGATCATAAGGATGCAGGCAAAAAGGAACTGTTGTTGATAGGAATGTAAATTGATAGAGCCATTATGGAAATCACTACGGGGAGTCCTCAAAAAACTAAAAAGAGATCTACTGTGTGATCCAGCTATACCTCTCCTTAGTATACATGTAAAAGAATTAAAAGTCATTAGACTATAGTGACATATACAAACTTATATTTCACAACTGCCAAGGTATGGAATCAGTCTAGATGTCCATCAACTGATGAATGGAAAATATATATATATATCACCATGAAGAAGTTATGGCATTGTACAGGGATCTCACACCCACTCTTCTTTAAATATCTATTTATTTATCTTGCTACTGGAATTGAACCCAGGAGCACTTTATCACTGAGATACACCCCCAGCTCTTTTTATTTTTTATTTTGAAACAGAGTCTCACTAAGTTATTGAGGCTGGCTTTGAACTTGCTATCCTCCTGTGTTAGTCTCCTGAGTCACTGGGATTCGAGGCATGCACCATGTTGCCCAGTGAAATGTTTACTTTTTAAAATTAATTCTAGCTATTTAAGCAAAAATCAAAGCAGAAACATTAAAATCCTAACAGGAGAGGGCAAATATTATTGTATCTCATTTCAGTTAATATACATTATGATATGTTTTAATGAAAAAATAATTCTGAAAACCTTTTCAAAATTTTAGAAAAGGCATCAAAAACAACAATGTTTGGCAAGGGGAAAAGAAAAAATGAGAGAGAGTAAAATTATCTGTGAGGAAGGATGGAAAAGCCTATGGTGAAAAATAATTCACATGTGCATTCCATAATGATAATGAAGTGTGAGCAGCATTGTACCTTTACATCTAACCAGTGCAAGAAAACAGTGTGTCCAAGGAGTCACATGAAGGTGATCAGAATAGTCACAGACAGCACATGAATTTCACTTTCACATCTTCTACAGAAAATGTTTTATCTACAATTTTTTGTACTTTTTAGTTAGTAAACTATATTTAACATATATTTTCAAATTAATATTTCATCACAATTCTGTAATTCCATTACCAATTTAACCTGTAGTGTACTAGACACTGCAACTGATTTCTGGGATGCAGATATAAAAAGAATCCTTGTGCTGGAGAATTACAAGGTCTTGTAAGGGAGAGAGGTAAGTCCACCCAGATCCAGGTTGATAAGGGAGCTGTTAGAAGTGAGTGGTATACCAGAAGAATACATAGGGAACACCTAATGTGCAAATGGGTGGTGTATGACATTAGGGGAGATTCCTTAAGACTAAATAGGAGACAATCATATGAGAAGGGTGATGAAGGGTGTTCATGGTATTTTGATAAGGCACAGGTTTAAGTTTGAAGGGGTACTGGACAAAGCTGGGTAAAGAGAAAACAAACATTTAAATATCTTGCTTAAAACAGGAGCTGGATTTTATTAATAGGTGTGCTGTGTTTTACATGTGCATATCATTGCCTTTCTTCCTTGCATTAGTAATCTTCTTTCCCTAATAGAAAATGATGTTTCCTCCAGATTCTACAATTTTCTCATTGCTATCTGAGTATACCTCTTGGAATTTAATCATTTCACCTCTACAAATTATTGCATTGTCTCATACATGAGGTTTTGGGAAACACCTCTTATCTAAACCATAACAGATAGTATTAACCTGCTGAGATAATTATAATTTGCAATGCTTGTATGTGCAGGATTTCCAGTACTAACCCTTGTCTCCTGGGAAGCTTAGGTGGCTGGTTCTAAAGAAATTATTTGCAGATCTCTGTATGTGGCCACATAGAAATTGTGATTCCTTTCCCAACTAGTCTGTGAGCCTCTCCACCCAATCTGGATTCTACAGCCAGGTAATCTGCCAGTCTATAATCTAGTCCTTTTGGTTTGATATATCTTGAATCCCACCAAGTACCTTTTCACTTTTTATTACATGGCCTCAAACTATAAGAAAATTAAATCCTGATCTATTAGGTCTGACATGCATGGTCAAATAAACTCTAGTGATCGAGCACTTGTGATCCTTTGTTGCCTAGGCAAAGTTTCCAGAAACAAAGAATGCCATGTTAATAACCAATTTACTGTGTTCTGAGGTTTGAGTTTTATCATAAAGACAACACCATTGAAGATTTTTATGAGGGATGCTTGAAAACATGAACATGAAGGACATACCTGAGATAGGGATTCCTGATGAATAGTGGCTCACTATGATATTAGGAAGAAAACAATTGAGATGACTCATACTAAACTTCTGGCATTAGACATTGTGAAATGGGAAAAGCATCAAGAAATACTAAGGAGATAAAAATTGAGATGTTTGGGGCTCAGAGACTGTGTTCTTTTTAAATTTTTTTTTCTTGGTCTGTTTGTGAAGTTGTATGATTTAAAGAAAGAACCAGAGAAAACAGGAATAGTTGATGGAAAGAAACAAAGAATACAGAGACAAGGGAAAGAAATCCAAACAAGAAAGATTGTTAGAATTGCACTAAATAGAATCCAATTTGTCTCAGTCAAAAATAAATGAGATGGATGAAGATGGTTCAGGACAGGAGAATAGTTGGGCAAAGACACTGAGAATGTTCTCACCTGAAAGTCCCTCCTTCATCTCTGAATAAATACAGTTGTCAAGAAAAGAAGAGGATATGGAAAAAACTACTACAGGTTTGAAATAATATGTATTTTTGGAGTACTGAGTGAGAACTAGAAGAAATATTATTTCAAACCTCAGAGTTATTTTTTGAGGAAAAATATTCTTATGTAAAAATTTTTAAAATCAAAGTATTAAATAATATCATATCAATGAAAATTGTAGCTAAAGAATTTAACTATCCAATGACTGCTTTGATTATTTTAATCCTGAGAAGAAAAGAGGTTGCTTCTGTACTGATTAGAATTTGTAGAGAGATCAAAGATTAGGGTTTTTTTTTTGGGGGGGGGGGTTAATATGGATTGAATCCAGGAACACGTCTACTGAGACACATCCCCAGCCCTTTTTATTTTTATTTTTATTTTTAGGCATGGTATTGCTCAGTTGCTTAGGGCCTCACTAAGTTCCTAAGGCTAGCTTTGAACTTGCTATCCTCCTGTATCAGCTTCAGCCTCCCGAGTTGCTGGGATGACAGGCATGAGCCACCACATACAGCTACCAAGGATTAGGTAACTTAAAATATTGTGAAAGATTACAATATTTGGGAATGTTCAAATACTCAATCTAGGAACAGTAACATATGAAGTGAATAGGATATTTTTCATCTCACTTTATCAACAGTTCTCTCAATAATATACCAGATGTTTTAAGGGCTTGAGGATATATTACTAAAATAAACTGATTTGTCTAATTCAACAATTTAGAAATGTTTAAAATCACGTTTGTGCCACAGCTTTCTAATCCATGAATCACAACAGGTATTATGCAAAGACTTGAACTGGTAGGCACACAATTTTCTAATGTGTGGGGCAGAATAATGTACTACACATGGTTGTTTTACTATGTGGTAGAATTCACTTTTAATGTACTACGATATAATACAAGCACTTAATAGAAACTTCAAGGCTTTGTTCATCCTATCATTCTTCACAAATTCTGTTACATAGGATATACCATCGGCATGGCACAGTGAGTTAGAACCCCATTTTAGAAGAACTAAACATTCAGGGACAACTTTAGCACCATATGTGGAAATATAAGATTTCTAAGAGAAAATTAAAGTACCTATTTCATCCTTCTAATAGTTCTTTAAAATTATATGTATGTATGTATATATATGAATATAGGTACTACTATGTGTTTCTATTTTAGCTTACCTTGTTATCTATTAGTGATATTGATTGAAAACATATATATACAAGCCATATTTTACCTACATTCTATACAAACACACATACATATGTGTGTGTGTTTATGTGTGTGTGTTTGAAATAAAGGAAAAAAAGATATGCAGCATTTTTTCCACAGTTAAAAAAACTCTTATCAAATGTCAGGTTCTGTGCTGAATTTAGGGTAGAGAGAGAGATTGACTTCCCAGTTCCTATCCTAAATAAGTTTATGATCCTTTGATCATCTCATTTACTTCTATATCCCTAGTAAAAAATAACAACAATGTATGGATATAATTTGCTGTAAACCAAGTACTACAATTACTACATACACTAAAGAATTCCACAAGCATAATCTCTTTTGATTGGTACAACACTACTAGTAGAGTTCCATCAAGGGCCATCATTTTACAAATGAGGGAACCAAAGCACAGGGAGATTAAAAGAGCAGAGTGAGTGTAATGTGTCAGTGAGGTACAAGAATATAATTTTCCTATTTTGATATGTTTTGTGGGGATCCTGCACCAGCCTCTCTCTGGGCCTTGACATTACTACCTGCCAAATGGACACATGAGTTGTAAGGCTCTAAGGCAGTGTTCCCTAAAAACTGAAATTCATTAGAAAGCCCAGAGGAGGTTCTCAATATCTTGATAATGTGGTGGATCCCAGAGCACTCAAATTAGAATACCTGGGGGTGAAAATCAGGAATCAATTTTTGTA
This sequence comes from Marmota marmota marmota, assembly GCF_001458135.2. Lineage (NCBI taxonomy): Eukaryota > Metazoa > Chordata > Mammalia > Rodentia > Sciuridae > Marmota > Marmota marmota. The sequence continues at coordinate 31,804,439 of NW_026000142.1, forward strand.
CACTACCTTTAATGGAAGTGAGCTGCTTTCTACTTTGGTGTAAAATAGGAAAATAGTGGACCCCTTCAATTTACATTCAAACTCAGAGATATAGGGGCCATTTTTTTTTCCAAGTGCACACCTTGTCTCTGGATCAACATCAAGAAAACTAACAGGATTATAAAAAAGAAACCTAATAAAACCTTAATCCTCTAGTTCATTAAGACTATGCTACAGTGAAAGAGTCTGTGAACTTCCGTTTTGTTCAAAACTAGTGAGTCACAGTTGTTATAGGTTCAAATCCACATAGGTATGAAATTAGCTTTGTGTTGAGTTTCTCTTACTGCCCCACTTGGAGATTATAATTGCCCATTCTCATTCATAATGAAAGGTCTAGATTTCTCTTGCCTCCATCTTTACAAGAGTCAGTGTGCAGACATCTTCTCACCCAGACTCTTGTAATGCTAGTTTGTAACCATAGCAATGACAGGCATTATATCCCCATGCTATGAACTTGCTGAAAAATTGAGGTATTAGTTACATATTCTTACTATTTTCACTGATTTATTTTGTTCTCACTTACTTGTATTTATGTGTATGCATTAGTGGGTCATTTAAAATAAATACTGATAATCTGTGTTCAGTGTGTGAGTATATACAGTATGTTACAAATGTTCATATTAAGAGTAAGAAATTGACGGATTTTAGAAAAATTAATGAAAAGAAAATGGCTTGTTAGGTTATATCATGATAATTGATATTAACTATTAATGTAACTAGGTTTACTTTTCTCATAAATGAGCTTAAGTTTTGGGGGCTCTGAAACATGTAAAAATATTTTAGAAGTAAATCACATTAAAAGATTTTCTTTAGTAATGAACTATGCTGTTTTTGTGGTTGAACATTATATGCTGAACATAAGTATACAGGGAGAAAGATTCTAATAGGAGAAATTAGAAATTGATTACCTTTCTTCAGTAAAAAATACCTTTGTATTGAGTTTTCCTCTTTAGGAGTTTTTAATCAAGTTAAATATACTCCCATCCTATGATCCAGCAATTCTACTCTTAGATATATAACATCTGCCTGTGCAAAATAAAAATGTATGCCGGAAAAAAGGACATAGGGGCCATTTTGCTAGTACTCAGAATGGCAAAAAGAACAATCAGAAATATGAATGAATATCAATAGAGACACATAAACAAATTTTGATATATTTAATTAATGATCTCCTACTTATCAGTAAACATTAAGTGGCCACATACAATACATAACTGAATCATGAAAGCATTATGCTTTGTGTAAGAAGACAGATAAAATCTGAATATGTACCACATTAATTCATTTTGTGAAATATAAGAATAAGCAAAACATATCTAGAGGACAGAAATCTGAATAGTTTCCCTGAAGTTGGGGACAAATTATGAGCATAATTTTCCTTTATTAGAAAAAATGCCTAAACATACACATGTATATACGCACATACATATAGATATATATTACAAAGATTGCAGAAAATATGGTAAAGAAATTACTGATATCTATTTAACCTCCTTTTCTTACACATCCAACTAGAATGTATAATGTATATTGTCTAGCAAAAAAAAAAGTTATACAACAAAATTTAGAGTGAAAATATTTATACATACTTAATATAATAATATCCATATAAATTTTATAGAATATTCATGTATTCATGCATCATATTAACTAGAATTTTTAAATAAGATAATGAGATTTCTAAATTTTTGCTCTTAAATCATTCTCTTTGTCTTATATTTTGGTATTCCCCAATTTATTATATTAAATTTTGATCTATTACTTCTAAATTATATTTACTAGTCCAATGTGAATTAAGTAATCATATTTAGGCCATATTTTTAACTTATTTGCAGATGTGTGTGTATTTACATAGAAATATATTTTCATATGTATCTCTCTCTCTCTCTCTCTCTCTCTCTCTATATATATATATATATATATATATGAATATAAGTACATCTCTCTATACACACACACATATCACACACAGATAAAGAGAGGGAGAGTTATTACTTTTACATAGGAAAACAATGTTTATAAATTGGCCAACTAAAAAGAATTCATGAATGAGGAAGGTAGAAGATCTAAGTAAGAATATAATAACCATGCAATCGAAGATATGTTACATTAATTATACTAACTCTTAGCAAATAAATGAGTACCTTTTATTTTATTTCCTAATTTGTTAAATGATAGCAATACTACTATGGCTAATATATTCAATAAACAAAATTACATATCTGGATACTTAGAAAATAAAATAATTAGCTCTATCCAAACCAAATATTAAAATTACTCCATAAAACATGCAAATTTAATTGCAAAAAGAATGGATCCCATTCTGCTTCCTTGGGCAAAACCTGAGGCAGATCTCTTTTCTAGATCTCAGAATAGTAAGAGGGAATCAGTGCATCTGGTGATAAGATTTAGTAACAGGGTACCAAATTTAAAAGAGGGCAAAAACATTGTTCCCACACTGACATTACCAACTTGGAGGAAAAAAAGCTAACAGCATATTTTAAAATACATAGAAAGACACATAGGTTTTATGTGTATGTGTAATGGCCAAATATCAAAATAAGAATAAGGAATTATAATCATTTATCAGAGTTTTACTAGTTTTATTTATATTATTCTTTAGGAATGAATATTTTTCTAACTATGTAACCTTGGGCTTGTTTATAAAAACAAATGAAATTACGGAATTGAATGTACTGAATAACATTTAAGCATTTGAAAAATTGCAAAAACTTCCTTTCCTGGTAGGCCTAGTGATTAAAAATGTGCTCAAAAGAGCCATTACTGGATTTGGGGGCAGAACATGTCCTCCTCCTGTGAGTCTATCCCTGGCCCCATGCACTGTCAGCATTTTTCATTGGAACACCAAAATACCATTTTCAAAAACTCTCTGGGTGGGAAGGGGGAAGAGTGGGAAAGCTGAGAGGGTGTTATATCAGCCCCTGACTGAGAACATAATAGGTCTCAGAATGAATCAGGCTGAATTCGGTAAATCAGAGCTAAGGTAAATTACTGCGTTCTCTGTGCCTCAGTTTATTCTTCTGTAGTGCGTGTTTAACAATACTTGCCCTCACGCCTCTCAGATCATTGTATGAATCAAATAAGCCAGTGGAGATGAAAAAGCTTCATAAAGTACCACATAAAATTATAACATTTTCTTTCAATTGACTATTATCCTATGCTGTACATTTCATGATTAATTAGAGAAGAATTTAATTTATATATATAATGTATTACTGTCTAATTTGGACACAAGTGCTAATTTGGAGGATCTGGTTTTTTCAATTATCAGGCCAGAAGTAATAATAATCTTTGACCCTGTGCTACAGTCTTAATGAGGCCACACAGTCACCTGCTGGTAGCTCCTGAGGTAAAGGAAAAACAGCTGGTACTTAGTAGGAATTTAATAACCTCTTTCAGGTTTGTTCTGAAAACTCTGGTCTTTCAGTGGTAGCAACATTACACCTTTTAATTTTACTTCTATAGATTTATGAAATTACAGATGTTTCCATTCCATTAATTGTTTTCAGTGTTACTGAATCTACATACAAAAAACACAGGGTATGTTTCCAGGTAAGGTATACTGAAGTATAAAACCCACTCTTTTCTTTATTACAGAAGTTGAAAGATCATCTCTTGCCTTCCCAAGAAGCTTACAAAGCTGTCTAACTTTTAGTGACAAATAGCAACATGTCACATTCTAACTTGCTGTGAACTTGGGTCACATACCTTAAGGGCAAGAAAAAGGTGGCTGTCACATTAGACAAAGAAATAGTGCTTTCTATAATAGAGAAATAGAATTCAGTCTGTGTAATAATGCAAGAACTACTAAAAATGACTCAGTTGTAGATTGGATTCTTCACATTGTTTTTTGCTTTTTAAATATTTAATAAATATGTGGAAATATAAGTATGTACATAATATAAATAAAGGATAGTACTTAGATTATGGTTTTTGACATGAGTTCTTCAGAGCATTAAAGTCTTGATATCATTCATAATTTATCATAAAGTATCAAATTAACATTAAAATACCACTGACTAATTGTTCAGCTTACAAAATTGATTGACTGACTGATTGATTGCTATTTCTGTATCACACAGGTTATGTCTGAATAGCTTGGATTAAAATATAAAACTATAATGAGATGAATAACTCCCTTAAATTTTTCTCCTGCTATTGTCATTTTTACAAAAATTATCAAAATTATAAATCATTTTAATTTTATCGGAGTTATCACTATTCATTGTAATTATCCAATTCCATCCGTGTATATTTATTCAAAGAAAGCCCAACTACACAAAATTTCAATTCAATAGGAGAAATATGTTCAAGAAATCTAATATACAAACTGGTAGCTGTAGTGAAAAATAATGTATTGCCTCTCAAGAATTGGAAAGAGTAGATTTTATGTGTTGTCACTACAGAAAACCTCTACGTAGGGTAATGCATACTTTATTCAGTTTGATTTAACCATTCCCCAGTATACATCTATTTCAAAACAACATGTGCCTGATAAATATATACAATTTTGTCTGTTAAAATTACTTTTTAAAAGTAAAGCCAGTTTACAAATAAAATCGATTTTTAATAATTGCTTTACAGAAGTAATTTCCCACAATTTTCATCACTGAAACAATTTCAGATGTACACACACACACACTCCCTCTCTTATACACACAGTTTTAAAGGAAAATCTGCAGAGTATATCTTGACCAAATATATCTGGGGAAAATTAAACTGGGAAATAGAGAGACCATTGCTGGATTCTCAGCACACTAGCAAAACCTCCCTGCTGCTACTTTTCATTCTTTGAAAGCTGTCATAAATCTCCATCCACTGATCCACTTGCATTTGGCATAGGGGTTGGCAGATTATTTATCGAAGAGATTTCTGTCAGACTGGGATTAAGATGTCCTAAAAATTCCCAAGTGGGCAATTCATCACAACACAATTTAGAGAGTGAAAAGAGAGCTACAATAGACCTTGGTAGCAAAGTATAAGTGAGTGATAGGTGAACCAAAACCCCCAGCTTGATCTAAAGGAAGCAGACAACATATACCAAGGGTGTCAATCAAACTGCCTCATAAGCAGCCTCATGAATACGAAATAGGGAACAAACAGATTGGTTTTCTTTCCTTGTTCCCAACAGTTATAAGAAGATGGATTCCAACGCTAATGAGCTTGTTTCTGTATATATGCCAGGAAAGTATATATGCCAGGAAAGTTCTATCCTCAATTCTCTCTTACAGTCAAAGAAACAAAAACAGGCATTATTTCAAAAATAACGGGGGTTGTGAAATGTTTTATGTTGCCAGATTGCTCCCTGTATAGCCAGTGCCACATTTTTGCTCTGTGTGAGTCAAATAAATCTTGCTTCTTTGTTTCTAAAAATTAGTAAACTGAAGTATAATTTTAGTGCTTTTAAACCAACATTTACAACAGAGCCTAAAAACATCCCTAGCATAAGTGTGAATCTTAAATCGTTGTGTTAAATGTAAAAATTTTAAAAAGAACTGCTAACTATGAACAAAATGGAACTATGCATCAGAATTCTCTACAGATCAGCAATAAGTCAAAATATCTGAACTTCAATATAAATTGATTTTTTTCATAGATGGTAATGTAAATAAAATGATGGTTCCCAAGAACAGTGCCCAGCAAATAGCATGCCTATACAAGTATTTGTTGAACAAATGGATTGAGGAGATAATAATAATGATTCATTGTTTTGCTCATTAAGGATAGTTTAGAACTTTAATTCTAATGTTATTTGAAGTATTGCTTATGTCCATATTTATTGCCTCTGGTTTGTTATAGATAGGCTGGAAGAAGTCACCATAGAAGGAGTAAATATCTCTGGAGAATGGTAACATTCAATCTTCAAGTCCCTGAGCTGTCTCAAGATAGTGCTTTCCTTACGGGAGGGGAGTTGAGGCTGTTTCTCCAGGCCAGAGAACTACAAGAGCAATAAATGTTAACCTTGACCTGTGGCTCTGGTAGTAAAGCATCCTGGAAACTGGGGATGGAGTTTAGATTATCAGATGGACTGTGCAGTCTGGAAGTAGAAACAGAGCTGTGTTCATGGGCAGAAGAAAGACAAGAAGATTCTGGGTTGGAATGTGTGTTCCTGCATAACCATGACTATCAAACAGTTCAGTGTGAGTATCAAGGGATTGTAAAGGGTCACACTTTCTGAGCTAAGTTTTCTCTGTTTCTAGGAATAATTCTAATTAGGTAAGGGAAAGTTGGATGGGCAAAGATGTTTAACAGAATTGCTTCACTTTTGTCTGATTGTTTCCTTTTTTCTCTCTTAAAATTTCAAAAAGTAAAAACCTTGAAATCATAAAAAAAGTTCAACTAATGTTTTCTTAATAAATGGGTAAACAGCTATGTATTAAAATTAGTAAAATGGGGGCTGGGATTGCGGCTCAGTGGCAGAGTGCTCGCCTAGCACGGGTTCGATCCTCAGCACCACATAAAAGTAAAGGCATTGTGTTGTGTCCATCTACATCTAAAAATAAATAAATAAATGAATAAAAATATTTTTTTAAAAAATTAGTAAAATGGTCATAGTGCATATACTAAATAAAATATTTTGTATAAAATATTTTTGTTTGTATGTTTTGTATTCTGTCTGTACAACATCTCTTCTTTGATAATATCACCAAACTTTTTGCAATGAGTCTCCTTCTAGAAGTTTCTTTCTCAGTCCACTTCGGAACAGGAGGATTTACTTAATATGGCATATAACCGGGACTAGTCTGCACTCCATCACCCTGACCTACATGATGAATACTGGAAAAGAGAAGGTCCCAAGGAGAATTGCCTAATCTCTCAGATTAAAGAGAGAGAGAGAGAGAGAGAGAGAGAGAGAGAGAGGTTCAATATGAACTTCAACAAGTTACTTTTAGTATAAATACATTCTAGGCATTGTTTAGGCCACACTTAAAAAAAAAAAAACTTGCAAAATCCTAATAAATTAGTGCACTGAATTTTACACTGAACTGTTAGACAAGAGGCACTTCATTTTTTCCTTGCTACTGGTAAATATGTACAATGTAGGCCTAGAGTCAATGGGTCTGTTTTGTTCTACATGGGGAAACCCCACCTGAGAAGGAAGCTTTTACAGAGAATAACAGAGCTAAGGTTCTAATGTTGTCTTTATCCTAGACTGTAATACAGCCTCCAATAGATCTAATTAAAACTACAGAAAGAGTCTTGTAAATAGTCAAGTATATTTTTTAAAGCATCTCAAATGGACATTGTGGCAGAATAATTTTTCACAAATATGGTGTCAGTCTAGGATAGTTTGAGAAGTTCCAAAGTATAGAAATATCTAATATAGAGGTCATAAGGAAAGCAGAAGTAAGAGACTACCAAAACAGAGAAAAGCAAACTATTCTCTTACTTAGAACAAAGGTCTGTCTTTGTAAAGCTTTCCTGTGTTGAATTTCTGTTAGTATAGTTTTAAAGCAATAGAGTTTTTCCTTCTCTCTTCGATTCCCCTGACATTCGCTCCTCTTTTTGTTTTCAAATATTCCTTATATTGTTTAAATTTCTCACCACACAAATCAGATCTTTGGAGACAGAGTAATAACAGTGGGATATGAAGCAGTTTATCAAAATCAATTTGGCTTGGTACATATTCATGAGATATTTCATTGTAAATATTCTGGACAAAAATCAAACCGCTAATTTATTCTTCCTTATATAAAACATTCTGGAGCTTAAAGCATCACAATAATAAGACAGTTTACTCAAAAAAAAAACAAAAATGACATCGTTTTGTGAAGTATTTCAGCTATCCCCAAATCAGACTCAGCCAAATCAAGTAAATAGAGCACAATGAATCCATAGGTAAAAAAGGCCAGAAAGGGGATGATGCCCTGGGTAGAAAAGAAACTCCTCAAATAAGCAACTTAAAAAAACATTTTCCCCCCAATGCTGGGGATCAAACCTAGGGCCTCATGCATGCCAGGCAAGAACTCTACCACTGACCTATGCTATCAGCCCTAAACTCCCAACCTTTAAATCTTCAAATTGCTATAAACCTAAATGAATATCATGACAAGAAAAAAAGAACAAAAAAGAAAAATTGGGGAATACTCCCACTACTGTATTTTCTACAAAGATGATGTCAAAGAATGCATTATAAGACATTCTTTTATTTTCAAACCAGTGGAGAATTATCTACAGTCACTTATTTAATACAGTATTACTTTCTTTCTCTTCATGTCTCACCATCCCCATTAACAATAGAAGTTTGGGGTCTTTTTTATTCATATTATCTGACCTACCAGCCTAGCTTAGGAGTGATTTTTTAAGTCTCTTCTCAAAGATCTTTTTTTCAGACACTTAAAACAATGCATTTTAAATTAATTAAAATCCATACACAAGGTGATAGTAGCTATAAAATCTAAAATAGGAAGTTCGCCAGAATAAATATAAAGCAGAATTTTTATTTCAAGGTACACTGATATCTTTTACATCCTGTAATTTTTTAATACAATAAAAAAGACTGAAAATGTCTTTGCTATAAAGATGTTTCATATCAAGGCTCAAATAAATTCAATATATTACCAATGTCTACTTAAAAAAATTTTTTTAATGAAAAGGAGGCAAAAAATTTCATTTTAAGTAGAACTAGAATTTCAATAGTCTTACTGTAATTATTATAATACTGCCCCAAACACAAGATCTATGAATATTCTTGGTGAACAACAACAACAACAAAAAAAAAACAGCATAACAAGCCTAGGTCTAGCTTATTAATTTAAAACAAAATAAGACAAAAATTAAATTTAAAGCTATTAAAACTCAGAATTGTTTTAGGGACAAAAATATCAGTAATATTTCATTTGAAAATTACTTTTCAGCTCTTTCCTCATTATCCTGTTGTTATCATCAACAAATGGCTAACATGTATTGAGATCTTCCTAATGTTAGAGACACTACCCTAGGCCTAGCCAAGAACAGATCATTTAATTATCATAATAACCCTTTCATATAAGTACTATTTTGATCCTTACTTAAGATATAAGAAAACTGATGCTAAGGGAGGCTTACTCTCTTATTCAAGTTCATACAACCAATAAGTAGTAGTGAACCTAGAATCAATGAAGTTAGTTTTCCTTTCAATGTAGAATTATTAAGCCTGAAAATACTGCTTCTCTAGTAAACAGTAAAGTCATCTACAGAATTTATTCCAGATTGTTTTCTACTTGATTGCATTTCATGCTAAAAATAATGATGCCTTACTGTGAAATAAAATAGTAGGATTTATACCACATAGAGATTTTTTAGTTATGAATTTATTAATTACCAAGTAAGAAAAACAGACCAGAGAAGAGTAATCTAATCTTTGATACCAATGCAAAATTTCTTTTTCTCTATAGGAGCAGAGAAATAGTCAAAACACATATCCATCTCAGTTTCCCATGATAGAATGGGATGCATTTTCTCAAGAAATTTTGGACAGTCCACATAGTTTATATCATGCCATGAAACAATAAAATTCTTGAGCAGTAATGTATTTTGAATTACTTTTAAAAATATTTCTATGCCATCAAACTATATGTAAGAGAAAGGAGCATGAGCAGCCAAGTTTTGACTAAACATTCTCCAAGGGATCCTCCATTTTAGGGTAGCTTCTTTTCCCTATTCTGTGACACAAATAGTAATAACAAACTATAAATATTCATCAAACAATGTACTATCAAGATGTATTCACTTGTGAATGATAATGATGCAGCAGAAGAAATTTATAATTATCTGAGATAGTTACCTAATGAATACTTGTGGAAAAGATATTAGAAGTGTTTTGATGATTGAAGTTTTATGAGACCTATACAATCTTTATTCATGTGCACAAAAGTAATACACATCAAATCTTTGTGATTAAGTAAGAAGTAATTTAGAAGATTTTATGTTGACAATCATATTACAATATAGTGTATGTCATAAAAATATTGTATACATTTTAAAATTTTCAATTCAGCATTATTATTGCTGTATACAACTGTTTTTTAATTTCTGTATGACAAATAAAAACTTCATGGTCTTTGTAACTCTGAAATTCTGATACCAATATTAACAAAGAATCATAAATTTCAATCTGTCCATTCTGTTCAATCATAAATTTCAATTCTTGCTGTCTATATGCAAATTTTAATATATAACACTTAAAAGGGGCTGGGGATGTGGCTCAAGCGGTAGCGCACTCGCCTGGCATGAGTGCGGCCCGGGTTCAATCCTCAGCACCACATACAAACAAAGATGTTGTGTCCACCAAAAACTAAAAAATAAATATTAAAAAAAATTCTCTCTCTCTCTCTAAAAAAAATAAAACCACTTAAAAGACCATATACTATTTGTTGTATTTACTTTTGAAGCAAGAACTACAGCTAGAAGTTTGGATGACATTAATCATTTTAGAAATGTTTTCAAAGGATATATTCATATATCCTTTGAAAACAAATACCTGGTTTTGGGTGCTCTGCTGAAAAATTTTTAATGAAAGAAAACTATCAGAAAGGTAAACAAACTAACTTGAAATCTATGCATGATTAAAAGTAATAACAAGCTTAATCCTTACATTCCAAGTACATTTTAATTAAAGTGTATCTAAACAATTTGCTCATCTAAGGCATTTCATTTAATTGTATCTCATTCTGATGAAAAGAACATTTATATGCCAATAGTTAATCCTGCCTACCAAAGAAAACAAGATTCATGCAAAATATTTTAGAGGAAGAAAACATATGAATGTTCCTTTGTAGAATCTTTAGGCAATTATTATTTTCCCTTTTCATGATATAAAGATTATTATAGGATTTTTTTTTCTCCAAAAACAGAAAGTTTTGAGAATAGCAGAAATCACAGCCACTAATAAAAACACTGCCTAAGATTAGGAATAACAACACTTTGTTTCCCCTTCAAATAGAAGGACCAGAGCATATCATTAATCTTGTCAATATCTGTTAACACCTGGAAAAATTCCAGGCATCTGTTGTTAATCAATACAAAGAAGAGTCTGAAAGTAAAATACTTTTGAGAATTGCATCACACTGGTCTGATGGAAATCAATAGAAAGACAGTAATTATTTTTTTCAAATCCACAAGATGGAGATTATGTAATCGAATACCAATGTGGCTCTATTTCAAAATATTAATTGCCTGGATTCAGATGGATCTTTATTGTGTTTGGTTGAAGTCAATATGAATCTTAATGTCATGAGTGAAAATTTTGTTCCACCAGCATTTCTCAAATGTTTTAGTCTCATGACCCATTTACATTCTTAATTACTGAGAATCCTAAAATCTTCTGCATGTTTAGCTTATATCAATTCATAAACTAGAATTTAAACTGAGGAGTTTTTAAATCAATATTTAATAATTAATTTAATAAAAATAACCCAGTTACATAGTTAATGACAAATTTTAATGAAAAAAAATTAGATTTAAAAGGTACTGAGAAGAGTGGCAGAGATGTGCAACTTGGAAACAAAGAAATATTTCAATAGCCTTTATAAATAATTGTGATAATCTTTTGTGATCCTACAATATCAACAAATGGAAGTGTGCACAAGGGAACTTTTAAAATCCTATAAATGAACTAGCCATTCTTTGTTACATGGAAACTCATGGTCTACCTTCCACATGAAGTATTTCTAATACCAATGCATGATTTACCTTGCAGACATGCTGAGGTGGTTTGGGGAATTCCCAGATGTCCCTGAACCACACTTTGAGAACCACTGTATTACTCTGCTCTAACACAGACAATTTCTAAAACACCTAAATTTTACTATATCTATATCTATCTATATCTATCTATCTATATATATATGTGTGTGTGTGTGTGTATATATATATCTCACATATCTCATACTCACTCAAACATAATTTCAACAATAGACTCTCAAGAGCCTTGACAGTGACTTGGATTTACAAACTCAAAGTGAAGCAACCTTATCCTGTTGATAAATTGCTAAGACAGTTCACTGCTACAAAAGAACATCAGTTTATTGCAAATTCTGAAAGCACTCTAAAAGGATTTCAAGACTTTTTATAGGATATTTTCTATGATGTTGTTTTTCCAGTAAATAACCTGATTGTGAAATAAAGGCAAAACTCCTACAGTCCAAAAAGCTGAGTGGTTTGAGTTGTGAAAGACAGATCGGCTGTAATAGAACTGAAAATAAAGGTCCCTCCTAATCTATCCATTTTGCCAAAGATTTTTAGCATTTATATGAGGAACCCCAGCCTCTACTCAAAAGTAGGGCATATTCTTTTAGTAGTGTACAGAAGGTTGTTTTTAAAAAATGAGCAAATTGGGGATTCTGTGGGAGGTAGGAGCAGGATGGATTCATTGTAAAATCAAAAGAAGCAACTGAAAGAGTTCAAAGTGAGGAGAGTGGAAAGTAGAATGGCCAATGATGGTGTCTTCAACTGCAGAGCAGGGATGCAGCAGACACTCTGCCAGTAAGGAGACCCCAGAAGGAATTTCTAAGGGAATAATGATCAAAAGCTAATCTGAGCCACAGTGGGTGGAGTGGGTGGCAATAAGTGGCTAGGAAGAACTACCCAAGACTACAGATACAGATATACCTGCAACTGTGCTAGTCATTTGTTCCTGTGTCTACAGTGAATTTTCTACACTCCATGCCGTCAAAATATACAGAGATTCAGGAGAGAATATCAGCTCTAGTTTGAGTCCCCAAAAATAATACTTACTAAGTTCAATGGTATTGGTAGTGCAAAAAGAAAGAAGGCTAGTTTACTCCATCGATCAAATAAACTTTTTAACTGTACCCACAGAAATGACCCATCAAAAATTCTTTCTCCTCTATGAAGACTCCCTTGCCATACTCAGGAAACATCTGCTTATTGCTTTTTATTTTCTAATAGAATACTTTAAAAGAGTATACTTTGCCTAGCAAAGTGATTGATATGTATGTCATTTTTCTTTTCTCTTTTACTGTTGACAATAGAAAATAGGGAGCACAGAGAGCATCAGGGTGCCCTTGCATTTCAGGTGATGACCTTGGGCAAGTCATATCTCTAAACACTAATAACACTAATGCTTTTAAGCCTGTCATGTGGATTATAAAAAATTCATGTGAAGCATCTGGCTCATGGTTCAGAATATTATCAGGCCTTTTTCTTTTCTTTTTTATTTACACCTTCACCACTCTCTGGCTAGTCCAAGAATCATTTCTAAATCCAACCTCTGGAATAGCTTTTAATTGGCCATTCTGTTTCCACATTTAGCACACCATTCTCCACACAGTAGCTACAATGAAATGTGCATTCTTAAAATGTAAATCAGACCTTCCACTCTTCTGATGGCTTGTCTTAAATGATCTGTTAGGGCTTCTATCACACCCCATTTCTATCCCAACTTCATCTCCTGATACCACCATGTTTCTGAATAACCTCACTAGCTTCCTTGCGGTTCCTTAAAAAGGCTCAGAGCCTTGCTGCATCTAAAGATGCTCTGCCTGAAATGCTCTCCCCTTCCTTTCCCTCACCAAGTCATAGCTCAAGTGTTCCCTTATCAATCGCTCTTATTAACCCCAGCAACCTCTATCAGGCTTACCCCTGAAAACTCTACTTCCTTCATGGTATTTTCCTGGAAGAGAGAGTGGTTCCTGGGACACAGTACACCCTCATAAATATCTGCTGAGTAATGGGATAACTATATTATTGATAATAATCCCTGAAAGTCTTAAGAGCCAACAGCAGAATTATAAAATCATGGGGAAATACATTTTATGACCTCAAATTAAAAACTAAGAATAGCTAGAATTTATTGAATGTTTACAGACTGTACAGTTTTTCTTACACAAAACACATAATATAAGTATGATCATAGTACCCATTTGTCAGTTAAAAAGGTTGAGGTTCAGCATAGTTAAGTAACTAACTCAAGGCAGCCCAATTAGTAACTGATCAAGTGGTCTGATATTGAACTCAGCCTCTGGTTCCAGCATCTCTCTGAATCAACAAGTTAATTTCCAAAAACAACTGCACAACTAAAATACTCTGTTCTCACAACATTCATTTTCTTGTAGGGTTCATAAAATCATTTTGATCTACTGTTGCAATGTGTCAAATGATTTGTTATGATTCGAAGAGCACTTTTTTCCTGTCATGTTAGGAAGGGTAAGAAATAAGACAGAGCCTATTTCTGCATCAGCCCGGGCTTGATGTTCATGTGGGTCTGAGGAGATACAGCTCCTGTCTTGGCAGAAACTGTGTGAAGTGTTCCTGTTCATCAATCATAGAGTGGCTGTGCACTCATCCCCAGGCCACATTTCTCTCCACGTGGCATCTAGGTCTTCCCCTCAGCGAAGCTAAAATGTGCAATGACAGATGAAATTTCTGCTTCGACTTGGATGTGAAATTCAAACCTAAGTTGGAACATCACACTGTTGGAAAACAAACTTAGATCACTAATGAGGCTTAAGTTTTATACCTGATTAATTCATTCAATTGTCCAAAAACACATTCAACTATTTAATGGTCATGTCATAAAGATTATATTTAAAACTGCATAAACATTGGTCTCATTAGCTCTTAACTTTATCTCATTTACACATTAATTTTTCTCCAAGTGATCTTACTACATTTTTGATTTAAAAAAAGGACCAAATACATAAAATAAGCTAAAGTGACAGAAATATCAGGAAAAAATGAAAGTAAGAGCAAGAATTCTGAATAGACACATTTATTTAACAAACCATACATGCTACAGGCTTTGCTGAACATGGAATTAAATTACTCTAGATACAGCAAGAAAATCAGGAGATAAAGTAGAAAAATAGGAATTAGTTTTAAAACTAGCTTTATTTCACTGATAGCATTAGCTGAATGGCTACTCTATTTCAAAAGACTCATTGTAAAATTAATCTAATCACTTCCATCTGCCTTTCAACCTGAGTCCAATGAACTATGATGTTAACTTAGATTTTTGAAGCATGCACCAGGACAGAATTTGGGAGCTCCACTAGATATGGTACACAAAAATTGTGTAGAAATTTAATATTAGTTTTTGTTGGGAAAATTCCTTATCTTACAATTTTTAAAGGAATCTATGACCACAGATTTACAAAACCCTGTTTAATATAATTGTATGAATAGTTGTCTTTGACATTTGGATCTTATACATATGGACACATACACATACATTTGCATGGACTAAAAGCTTGAAAGACACAGGATGAAGTCTTTTCTTTTTGGGACACAGCCATCTTACTACACAAAGGTATGTGTATCCATCTAGAAGACATTCTTAAAATTGCTGGCTTTGGTAATGTGTTAAGTGAAGAGAGATAAGACTTCTGATTTTTATTTTCTTTTAAAATAAAAATAATCTAAAATGGTGTCAATGACCCATTAACTATCAATGCATATTAATCATGTTTTTCAATGCAAATGTAGACTTAGGATAGGACAAATGTATATAGGGACACTGAATGCTACAATGATCATAGTAATCAATTTTTTATTCAATTAATAAAATCAATTCAAAGAATGTATATTCCATGTTGGAAACCCTAACGATTTTATTTCCATGTTTTCTTAAATATCAAATATAAAATCATCTTTAAAATTGTGTCCCAGGTAACTGTGCAATGTTCTCATTACTTCTTAGCCATCTTTTGCAAAGCAAAGGTGAAAATTTCATTTGTGGCAAAGCAACTTTCTTAAACCAAAGATGTATTGATTGATTCTCCTTGATTCACAAAAGTACTAACAGCATAAAAGGTACCCCATCCCCAGCAAGGCCACCTCTGCTGATCCAAGGCCCCATTTATCTGTGAGGGCTGACTCACCCCATGCTAGGCATTTCACACATATTTTCTCATTTTCCTTACAACAACCCTTCAGAAAAAAGATTGAACAGAAGCTGCATTTCAGATGAGGTGAGCAATTATTACCTAGCCCTCCTTTCTGGTATGAACGCTTTTCCTATTACCCATCCTTTTCAGGGAAAGGGAAGAACTGATTTAACTTCTCAGGCAGATGCCCAGGCTCTGAGACATTCTGTCATTCTGCTAGCACACTGGCTCTTCGTGGGGATCGATTAAAAAGCAATTGAACTATACAACCACAGGAGTAGGCTTCCTGAGTATGGAAGATGAAGGAGCTCATTCAGTCATCCATTACATTAGAAATTAGAACAGATTCATGGATGAAAAAAGCATTAAAATCTAAAGGAAGAAGAAATGAATACTGTGGAATTCAGAAGAGCTGAATCCTCTAATGTTAGAGCTAGAAAATATCTTAGCTGACTGCTTTTCATGCACCCCTCAAAGGCCAGATTACATATTTGTATACTTTCTTATATACTAGATATCTTCAACATTTCCTTTTTAAAGAAGAATCAGTTGAGTCAGGCACTGATCCCAGTTTAATTTATAGCATAAAAACTGTATTCAGTTGCCTTCTTGCATTATATAAAATACATGAAATATTAGAATTCATATTTGCACAAGGACAATGAACTAATTTGTATTACATTGTTACTTGTTACTTCTCCATATTCATTTTAATGACTTAAAATATCTTCTTTAAAAATGTTGAACACAGATTAGTAAAATTGAAAGTTGTCATAAAAGAAGGCAATATGGAGTACAGGATGTAAAAAGTTGAAAAAAATAATAAAACTATATCTATTCTCCACACTGCAAGTAAGAGCAAATTTATTCATTCCAAATTAGCTCAGGTCTCTCTGCCTGAAAGAACATGACACAGGCAGGGAGAAGTTGAAAATGAGCCAGCCGAAAATATTCTCATGGTCTTAAATGGTTCACAGAGAACAGGAAGAGGCCGTCAAGAGCCAAGAGACAGAAGTGCAACTGATCTTCCAAAAATAAGAGAAATCATGTAAATGATAAAGTTCAGAGTGTGTTATTGATTCTAATATGGGTTTTGAGCCCTTAGAAGATGAAATTCATCCACGTATCAGACCAGTATTTTTTTTGGCAAGTTATTAAAATCTCTTCCAACTCATAATGTTTCATACAAAAGTATGAAAAATAGTGACTAGTTTGGGCTCTTTGGATAAATATGTTCCTACAATATAGAAAGGAAATGCATTAGACTAACATAGTTTAACAAAAATATCACTGGATAGCAATTCAGACTAGTGCTTAAGGGCAGTTATTTTAGATATGATTAGAACTACTTCTGCTCTGCTACCTATCCCATTTCAGGTTCAAAATCCTTTCTTTGAAACTTAAAGCCAGAGAGAGTTTTTGGAACTTAGATTTTTTTTAAATTTAAATTTATTTATTTATTTTGTCTTTTTGGGTGCCACTGGGAACCAAATCCATGACCTTACACATGTCAAGGACACATTCTGCCACTGATATATTTTTTTCAGTTTAGGAAAAAAAAAAAAAAAAAACTATGGTGAATATTCTGTATATTCATATGTTCAGTACCCAGTGCTCAAATCCATTATTTTGATAGTGAACATTCAAACTAAGTGGGAAAGAATGGAGGGGAAGAGATATATAGACAGATATACGTCTACTTTACTTTTACATATATATATATCATGGTCTTAAATGTTTCAGAGAGACACAGAGAAAAGGAAGAGGCCTCTACATTACATATCTATCTACCTATATAAATATATATCTATAGATAGATATATATGTAAAGTAAGATTTTTTGTCTCTGCTAGAATAGAGGTCTATGTAAGGCAGATTTCTGGAATAGGCCCCGGGATTCACACCTGTAATCCTTTCCCATAGAATGTAGGTAGGGCCAGTTAATATGATAAATATCACTGATGGTTTGTTACAGGGGGATATGTACCAAGACCCCCAGTATATATGTGAAATAAGAGATAGTACTGAATTCCATATATACTAAGGTTTTTCCCTATGCATGCATACTTATTATAAAGTTGAATTTATAAATTAGGCACAGTAAGAGATCATTGATAACTAACAATAAAGTAGAACAATTATAACAGTGCACTGTGATAAAATTGCTAGCATTACTCTTATGCTTTGGAGTCATTATTATATAAAATCTAGGTTTTCTAAACACAAGCACTGTGACACCATGACAGTTGATTTGATAATCTGGATAGCTAGGAACATACATATGCTTGACAAAGGGACAAGTCCTATCTCAGTCAGGATGGGGCAGGACAGCATGAGATTTCATCAAAATTAACAGCATAAAACTTAAACATGTGAATTGTTTATTTCTGAAATTTTCCCTTTAATATTTCTGGACCACAGTTGACCAGGAGGATACTGAACCCACAGAAAGCAAAACTGCACATTAGAGAGACTTGTGTAAATGGCAAAGGTGAAGGGACTGTTAGGTGGGCCTGGCCTAATCCTGGGAGACCTTTGAAAGTGGGCCTACTCATCAGAAAAAGACCTAAAGCCCACACTTTCTTGTACTGACTTGCAAGAAGCATGCCACATAAGCTTCATGGCTATGAGGACATGAATTCTGCCAACATATGAACTTGGAAGAAGACCTCAAATCTTTTTTTTTAAATTTAGATTCTTTTTTAATTAGTTGCTCATGACAATACAATGATCTTGACATATCATACATTTGATTCAAATGGGGTATGAATTCTCATTTTTCCACACGCACAGGTTTCAGGATCACATTGGTTATACGGCCACGATCTTGATGAGATGAAAAGATGTAGTCTAATGAGATACTAAGCAGAAGCCCCAACTAGGTCACACCAGATTCTGGCCTACAGAAATTATTAGGTAATAAACATATATTGTTTAAAGCCTACAAGATTAGGGTACTTGGTAATACATCATAGAAAACCAATCTAAGGTCAGATTGAGTTTGTCAACAATTACTAATAATTATAATTTAGATCTTAGATATTTCTGAATTTGGGAATTGTAAACAAGGATTTCTATACCTATAGTATGATATTAGATAAACCAGGAAACAAATCAGATACTGTGAACAGGTTATTTAATTGCTGTGAAATGCAGTTTCCTGCACTAAGATAACAGTGATACCTACCTCAAAGGATGTTAGTGAGACTTTAACAAAACAGTTATTTACCAGTTTACTTGAAATAATAATAGGAACTGCCATCACTGAACAAACTTGGAATTAGTATCAATTTTATGCCCTTTTCCTAAACCAGTTAATCTCAATAATAGCCATACATTAAATTCCCAATGGAGCTTCAAAAGCTAGCAAGGCCTAGGCCCTACTCCATATCACTAATATTGAGACCTCTTTTGGTAAATCCAGTCCCATGGAGTTTTAAAAGCCTAAAGAAACTCAAACAGAGAATTATTATTCCAAATACAATGTCACAGAAAATCCTGGCTAATTTCTTGAGGGGAAGAGTGTTCTGAATGAAAATTCATCATCAGGTAGAGAATGTCCTGTTGTTGAACTAGATATACCTCCTTTACATAAACAAATTGTCTTTCCATTATAAATTCCTCGTAGATTGGTTCAGCAGGTGTGGGCTTAATCTGGTAGGTAGTTTCTTATAGTCTAATTAATCTTGGGAGAAATGACAAATCACAGGTATAGCCCATGAAATACAAGAGACCCAACACTAGATCCCAAGTGCACCCTATGTGAGGCTCTTGCAGAGCACATCACTTTCCTTTACGCTGTATGATGACTCCACTTCCACATGGTTCCTATGAAGATGAGACTGAATACACCAAAGAACCATGACCAGACATGACAATAAAACTGACCCACACTCAACTCTGTAGCAACTAATCTGGGAAGCCAAGTCAGTACTGTGTTTCATTTGGAACGAATAAAAACAAGTGTTACTATGAATGTTCTAGTGCATGTCTTTTGACAACTTCCTTATTTCTGCTGGACATGTACCTATGCAGGGAACTGCAGTATCAGAGTAAAGCCAGAATTAGACAGGCACTCAGTATAAATAAGTCAATCTAAATGGAATCAGGTCAACTGCCCCCTGATGGATTGAAGTGTTAATTCCTTCAAAGCCCTTCCTCCACCCTTATGAAGAACCTGCCCCAGCTCCATTCTGTTGCTAATGTAATCTGTCCCAGGAATTGCCCCTCCCTATAGGGAGTTATAAAGTTGTTAATTAATGTGTCCTGGACTGCTCCATCCTGCCCTCCCTCCTTCAGCTCACCTGTTTAGCCATCCCACTGAGCATTTCCTGGGCCTAGTCACATAGGCCTGAAGGAGAAAGATAAGGGGAAGAGGGCAAGACAACAAAGGAAGCCTAAGACATATAAAAAGGCAGAACACCTCTCTTCTTTGGATACCAGGTTACCCCAGCTATGGCACCCTTCTCTTCCTGGGGAGAAGTCTATGTTACCCCCTTTTAAATAAACCCTGCTTTATATACCTGCCTAGGCACACTTCTCTAATGTTACATTTCCACATGTCTTGAAGAAGCAGGACTCCTCACCAGTAACCTGTGGTATCAATAGTATATGCATATATTGCACTTCAAAGATTAAAAATTACTCTTTAATCTAAAAACAAACACCAGGAAACCATGTAAGGTGCCCACTACTAAAAAAGGAATTTAGTGGCCAAATATGTACAAACCAAATCTTATATTTTCTTTTAGGCTAATGCTATTTCAAAGATTGTATTTAAATCTTTATTGTATGAAAGAAAACAACACTGCAGATGTTATACCAGTTTTTTTTCTTCTAGAAATATACAGTCTCGTATATGTGAATTAATTTACATCTACTGGAAATTATATATATCTATATCTGAGAATACCAGTATAAGAAAAGCATCCCTAACTTTCTTTTTGCATAGTTTAAAAAAGAAGAAGCTGGCATTTTAGGAAAGTTTTAAATAAGCAGGACAAGTTTCTCCCTTATATAAGCTGCTTGAGGCAGGGGCCAGGTCAGACTCTTCTATATATCCCCTACATCTGTACCTCTGGCTAAATGTTGTGGAATAAATGAATCCTCAAAAAAGCCATGTCAGCAAATGTTCCTCCAGAAATGTGTTTTTTTTTTTTTTTACTGGGTTGGTAGGACACTTGAAAAAAATCCATCAAATCAGACTTGTGAGCCTTCCTTTTGTTGTCTCTAGTTCTCGTTTTAGAACTCAGCAGAGAACCTGCCCAAAGGTCCTGCCCCTCCATGGGAGGTTTAAAGGGCTTGAAGTAAAAAAGAAAGCAAATGTTTACATTTTGCCCTGGGAACACAGATTGCTCATCTAGGCATTGACAAAATGCCCTTCAACTCCAAGGTGGGATGGAGAAAAATTCTGCTCTATAATGAATGCACTAAAGTAGGGCACAAGAAGCAGCAATAGGAAATACAGGCAAACTGTCAAACCCAGAAGCTTCCAGAGGCCTCAGCACAATTTTATTTGCAGTTACATTAAATGTGCTTGTTCAATGACTTATAGTCACTTTTTAAATTACCTAAGGTCAATTTCCGTAGTATGTTTTGGAGAGAACCAAACAGAACTCCAAGGAAAAGCACCTCAATTTTGTAAAATTTTAATGTATAGACATACACACAAAAAAATCACATTGTTTGGTAAGTACGAATCACACTAAGAGGAAAAATATTCTATGGGTAATCAAAAGGGCAACTTCTCATATACATATATTATGTATTCTCCTTTTCCTAGTGATAAGAACAAAATTATAGGAAAATTAAAGAAATATTATTACACAAAATTCTACCATCTTAGCTCAAGGGATGTTTACATTTTTCCTAATGCTTACAGTCTTTGTTTGAATGTGTACTTATAATAATATACACAGCATGCACAGATTTTTAAAACTTTACTTGTCCCCATGAACCACTATCTGAAATATAAAAAAAGTTTTCAAAATACTAGGGTTTAAATTATATAATACTATAGCTTCTAGATTAATTATAATTCTATCATTATAATTATATTAATTATAATTAATTAATAGATTAATTATAATTCTAACTATCATATAATCTTGTGTCCTTTATTGTTACTTTATTGTTATTTAAATTTATTTTAACTGATACATAAAAATATAAAGTTGTACATACTAATGGGGTACCATGTAATGATTTGACACATGCATATACTGTGTAATGTTTACATCACAACAAATATGTGCGTCTCCTCAAACATTTATTATTTCTTTACTGTGAAAACCTTCAAAATCTCTCCTTCTAGCTTTTTGAAATGTACTGTGTGACCTTTAGACTACAAATAATTTTTTTACTTCCTGTTTTGGCTTTTTAATAGTTTTCCTACTTTTAAAACTATCTTCTGAGGATATGCACTTAGCAATAAGAGTATGGAGGCAAATAGTATGTAATAGTTAATGTTTATGAAACAAATTACTGTTCAAAATATTTCCAGGTGTACAAATTTAAATTTTTCACAGTATTAAAATTTAAAACCAAACAGTGCCCTAAAATAGGATACTATCCTCATTTGACTATATCACATTGATAAATGCTATCTACAAAATAGTTATCTGGCTAAAGCTTTCATAAAATGATGCATATTTTAAAGTAACACATGTTCACTTTTTCATTTTGCTAGGAAGTCAGGAATCCTTTTAATTCTCAACAGTACACTGAGGGGAAACCCCTCAACCAGGGAAAGGGAAAAGGTTATTTTTATAGAAAATCTATCTTGTGCCATACATCATGCCATTCTTATATGTCATGTATTTTAGTGCTATGAAGTACACAGTAATCACCCCCATTTGCACAAATTTAGAACCTAACATTAAAACTGGATCAAGGTCACATAGCAGCACTCCAAATACACAAGAAAAAAATTAATACTTTAATTATACAGATACTGCAGAATTGCTTTAAGCAAAGGTGTTCAAATATGTAAAATCAGGTAGCTGACTCTTTATTTCATGCAAGCAATTTATTGATCATTTAGAAATATCACCTTTTTTTCTGAACATTTAGCTAACCATAAAGAAGAAACACTTCATAAAACTTGTTTTAAGTGAAAAATTAATTATAAAGTATCTTAAACTCCTTTGGCATAAAAAAAAAACATATTATAGAGAACCTTATTTTATTTTTTATATATCAATATTTCCACAACATAATTATTTCAATCTTGTTGTAGAGGTATTCACAAATACTGTCCTTCCCTATTTGAAAAGTAAAAAGTCGGTCAATGAAAAATACATACATGCAGAAAAGTACATAAATAATAATCAATTTTCACAACTAACATATTCGTATGATGCATTCACATCAACAAAATTACCAGTATCCCAGAAATATCCCTGGTGCCTAAACTTCTAACAATAGAGACTGGTTCTTCTTTACAGATTTTTTTTTTAATCTAGCAAAGTTCTGATAAGTTAATTGTGACCTTTATTGAAGTATTCATTTAATTTCTGGCAGCTCTTCTATTTTTTAAAAAATTGTTTTCCTGACAATAGAAGTTAATTCCATAAGATCAAGTATAGTGGACCTGGGGAAAACAGTAATGTCAAATGGGCACTGATTGAAACAGACTTTGAGAACCCATCACTGACACCTACTGTATTCACAGGAACTTTTTTTTCTTCTGCACTCTTACAGTCACATCAAAACCAAAAGATTATGTTTCTCTGAAACAACTCCCAGAGAGTAGTTATATTTTCATAACAGGATTTATTCCTGCTTAGTTCACTGCCATCTGTTTTCAGATTTAAGTAGAAAGGTTTATACATAAAACAATCTTCTATAACTTTTCACATGATACTTTAGAGAGCAATTAACCCAAATGCTGGTTATCTCTTCTAAGTATATAAGGATGTCAAAAAGGTAAGATACAAACCCTCAAATCCAACAATTTTTTCAGTATAAATCATTCAAAATTGTATTACAATGGAGCTACTGACAAGAATGGCTGTTTGTTCCATTTATAATTAATTTGAAATTTTTTAAATTTAATTTATTTTAACAGATACATAAAGACATGAAAATTGTATAGTACTATGAGATGTTTTGATATATGTGCACATTCTGTAATGTTTAAATTAGATTAGACATACTGATCTAGATTCTTAAACATTTGTCATTTCTTTATTACAGTGAAAGCATTTAAAATCCTTTCTTTTAGCTTTTAGAAACATACAGCATATTACTGCTCTATAGTCACTGTGCAATAGCACAGCAGAACTTCTTACTCCTACATAATAGTAACCTCGTACATATTGATTAACTTTTTCCCATTCCTCCCTCCTATAATAAATTATTAATTGAAACATGTATTCAGATATATACCTCCTGGTATCAAATTCTTTAATTCTTAAGAAGAACATAAAACATACAGAGAACAAAGGGAAAAAATTTAAATTTTTATTTTCATTAATATTTAATTTCTGTGAAATGGCTGAAGATGCTTCCCCTAATGGAGAATAAAATGAATTATGTAAGGAACTAGATAACTATTTTAATTAAAATATTAAGCTTTAACTACCCAAAATGCATACATAATATATGCTATTTCATATCTTCCTATCGAAAAAGGTTTTAAG
Source organism: Marmota marmota marmota (assembly GCF_001458135.2). Lineage (NCBI taxonomy): Eukaryota > Metazoa > Chordata > Mammalia > Rodentia > Sciuridae > Marmota > Marmota marmota. The sequence continues at coordinate 31,828,968 of NW_026000142.1, forward strand.
TATTAGATTATCTAAAATTAATATTCAGCATCATAAAACAACACACTTTCTTTTTACTGCCTTGATGATAGCCCCAAACTAAAATGCCATCAAAGGTAGGGTACAGAACATAATTATCCAGATTGTTCACATAAGCCTGAACAGTTACCTATTTACATAAAATACTGGATGTTTGATCTTATGTTAATTAAACATTCAGGCAAGTGATGTCTTTGTTATTCACCACAATATTTCATCATTTTGAAACCATAGCTTTAGAATCTTCAAAAATATCATATTAGAAAAAAGACAGCTGTTCTTCAATCTTGAGAATTTTACACTATTTGACCACAAGGGGGCCATAACTATCTTTGAATTTTTTAGACAAACCAAGTAGCAGACACCAAAAATGGAATCAATCAATTCTTGAAAATTAAGTAGTTAACATGAGGTTCTGTTTATGAACATAAAACTCATTTTTTTGAAAGTGAAATGAACACGAAACACATTGGCTTATCCCACACATGTTACACATTTGCAAAAAGTTACTTTTTCCTACTTAGGCCTCTTAAAACCAGCATACCCCTGTACTTTGGAGTCCAAACAGACTGTTACTTTAAATAGAAAAAGGTTTTAATAAGATGGTTAGAAGGATTTACTAACAAAGCCATTATTGTTCAAGTGTTGAAACTTATCACTTGACAAATAATAGAAGCATCTCTAGCCTATGCTAAACTAACCCAGTGACCAGAGGTGAAGCTTGAAAATGAGTAAGATTACCAAAACCTGTTCCCCAGGCTAAGTGAACAAACTAAAAGAGGAAAATAATTTTCAACAGGGGGATGTTTAAATTCTGTTCCTTTGTTGTTGTTTTTTTAATTAAAACTATAAAACAGATGGAGTGGTAAGCTATATAAAGCAACTAAACATTCTGCACCAATATTCTCTATGGTATAATGGGCAAAATCCACTCTTCTCTATGCAGATAAAAAATTGTAAAATGTTTGTCTCCCAAAATATTCCACACTAGTGCTAGTGTAAAGTGGAACTCAGCCAAGTGTCCCAACAAAGGCCCTATGTAGTACTTTAATGAGAGCCTTCAAAACCATCATCCAGCACACTGGCCACAGGCAAGTAGCCTTTCATAGAGGGGAGGGCAGCCCATTCCAAAGCACTGGGAACATGAGGATCACTCACTACACCTGAGGATACAGTCACCTTGCCAGTTAGTCATTCTCACATACCACCTGAACTTTTATTATGCCAAAGAAGTAAATGGTTGATAATGTAATACAATGAGTTGATGATTCCTCTTCTTTTAAAATTTCATACCACAACTTATATATTTATTCTCATGATTTCATCATGTCTAGACTTTACTCATTTCTTTCTGGAGTTTGCCTCAAATGCCAAGTACCACTGACTAACTGAATACTGTGGTGTATGTGTTGTCAGATTTAAAGGGATAATGTTTGAACAAAGTCAAGGAGCAGTGCTTGAGGGCAAAACAATGGCCTGGATGTTTTCTGTTTTTCTAAAATCTTGCTGTGTGTAAGCCTCAAGGATGTCTTTGTACTAAAGGAAGTGACATTTCCATAGCTCATCCCCCTCCATCTATCTAATGGAGCTGGACTGGCCACCTTCCCTATGCATCATCGATGACTAATTAGGTGCCAGGAACTGTGGGAGACCTTTACTTGAATTAAACCCATTAACCCAACCAACAGCCCTATGTGAAAGACTAAGTGAGCAGAAGAACTAGGAGACATTCACAGGTAGCACCAGGCTAACAAAAGACATTGGCTTATTAAGGGAAACCAGTATGTGAGAAGAGAGAAGCACAAGGGGGAGAGGCCTCTCTAGAAACTCCTAACAAGGAACCAATAAACATAGCATTATAGACTGTGAATCTCAACTTCCTTGGCAAATTTTATTTTCACAGACTTTTAGAGGCTTTGGGTCTCTTCTTTGTTACATGTAGGTTTATTCCCTCCCAACCGAAAATGGAGACAGGTCATTCCAAGAGACAGTCTGCATTAAAATCAGTGGTGATCAATAGCATACTGTGGCCTCTGCACTCCAAACTGGTGGATGCAGGAGGCATGCATAACTAATGCTCAGCAGCTTCCCTACTTGTTTTTCAAAAGACCTTCAACAAGTTGCACTTGACATTCACAAAAGAGCACATTCTCTGTGATAATGCTATTTCTCTCTTTAGTTTTAAATTAAAAGTGACATTCATAATTTAATCTCTTCACTACCCAATAGCATATCAGCAAAATTGACTTAGAGTAAGGATTTTCTTCGCTGATTTAAATTAGAATAGGGAGTTCAACCAGACCTCTTAAAAGCTTTTGTCCCTTGCTTTTTAGTAGTTTGTTACAGTGAGCTTTTTTCTGAAGTATGCAATTTGAGGATATTAAAAATAAAGGAAAAAAGCAGTAGTTTTGACTTCATTTGATTGATAAATTCTTAAAAATGACTTTCCTCACTTATCAGAGAGTTTGATGCCATAAAATTATCATCTACTTTGGAGAATTTCATTCTAAATTTAATTTTTTTTATATTGAAAAGATAGAACAAATAATCCAATTAGCATGAAACTGTTAAAGTAGATGTTTCTTCCCCATTGGTTTAATCCATTTACATTTCAACCTGGGCATTTTAGTCCAAATAGAAACAAAAATGTTCTTTACTTTAATGGGTCCACTTAAATCATATACTATCACTGGTCAGAATAAAAAATTACTGCACTAATTCTATGGCACTATGTTTATAATGAACATATTTTAAAGGGCCTTTTTCTAATAGAAATTATGTAAAAACCCAGTGTTGAGAGCCACAGCCGAAGGGGCCCCAGCAAACTTCCAGCTGCCGGCTGATGATTGGCTCACAGGGGCCCCAGCAACATCTAGCTGATTGGCTCCTCTGCGGTGATGCTCATTGGGCTGTTTCCCTGCCCTTTCAGACCACGGAGCTGCTCATTGGGGGACTTTTTTGGCTCCGCCCACGTGACCCAGCCAATCGGCCTCAAGAGCAGGAGGATGGTGGGAGGTGGAGAGAAGCTTGTGTGGGAGAGAGAGGCTTGTGGAAAGCCGGTGGTGGGAGTTGAGGCTCTGAGGGTTTTTCCTGAGAGGCTGTTTTGTTTGGTGTGTGTGGTTCTAAAAATAAAGTTAGTTTCTTTTGACAAGTGGCTCCTGATTGTGCCCAGCCAGACTGCGGCATTTGGTGGGCCGCACGGGGAGCGACTGAGGGTAAGTGAAACTGCTCACTCCTGAGGGCAGGGCAAGAGGATGGGTAGCCATTTTAAGATTCCTCTTTTGTTATTTTGTTTCACGTTTGTTTTAAGTTGCCTGTCCCTGGAGATGTG
>NW_026000142.1:31835451-31849429 GCF_001458135.2 Marmota marmota marmota
TGACGGGTAAGATCCAATTGCAATGGTACCAACCTAAGGACCATATGTACTGTTGGACAACCTAAGGCAGGCACGGTCCCTAAGCCACATGCTTGTTGTTTAAACAGAGAGGGGGAGATGTTGAGAGCCACAGCCGAAGGGGCCCCAGCAAACTTCCAGCTGCCAGCAAACTTCCAGCTGCCGGCTGATGATTGGCTCACAGCGGCCCCAGCAACATCTAGCTGATTGGCTCCTCTGCGGTGATGCTCATTGGGCTGTTTCCCTGCCCTTTCAGACCACGGAGCTGCTCATTGGGGGACTTTTTTGGCTCCGCCCACGTGACCCAGCCAATCGGCCTCAAGAGCAGGAGGATGGTGGGAGGTGGAGAGAAGCTTGTGTGGGAGAGAGAGGCTTGTGGAAAGCTGGTGGTGGCAGTTGAGGCTCTGAGGGTTTTTCCTGAGAGGCTGTTTTGTTTGGTGTGTGTGGTTCTAAAAATAAAGTTAGTTTCTTTTGACAAGTGGCTCCTGATTGTGCCCAGCCAGACTGCGGCAAACCCAGGAAAAAAATGTATTCTAAAACCTAAAAACAAATTTGAAAGATCTCTCTTATAAAATTCAAAATCCTAATACTAATGATAATCCTTTTCCCCTAATTTTTACAATTTGGAATAAAACCAAGAAATAGAAAATCTAATAATTGACATTTCTAAAGCTAGCTCAGTGAATTTTTACTAACCACATGGTATCAGTTATATGTTAATGACAAAACATATCTATGTACAAAACATAGGAAGGTAATCCTTTCTTCCCTTCTAAGTGGTTCCTCCACCCCTAGTCTTCTGTGATTCTATTCTGCAGCACCATCAGATTTGACTAAATTGCCTCAACCCTGACTCATTTCAATACTTTATTTATTACATTCAAATATGAACAATTTAAAATCTCATGTTAAAAACCTGATGGAATTATTTTCTGAATTTAAAGTGCAAACAGCAAACTAAAACAAACATTAAGTATAAAACATTTACAAACACATGGCAGATAGCCTAAAAAGAGCTAAATTTCAACATGATACAAACAATAGTATGCTGATACAACTTACTCAAATATGTGCTCAATTCCTCTTAGTAACATGTATTAGACACTATTCTAGATGCTCTGTCAATTTGTTAAGGGGAATCAGACACACAAGCATTAAATCTAAAACACAGCCCCAGTTACATGTGTACAACTGGTGGCTCAAACTGAAATTAAAGATGCCAACCAAAATATAAGGAAATAGAAAGCATGGTAGAAGATGATGAAAACATTTCTTATCATTACTGTTACAGTTTTTATACTTATGTACTAATATTTTTTCACATACTACAACATATGTAATCTGATTTTTTTTTCCTTCAACCATCCATCTTATATCTTAGGTAGAATAGGCATTAGCCTTCTTTCATGGATGAGGAAATTTCAAGGCAGAGGCCCTAAAGTTTGTCATACAGAAAATCACACAACAAATTTCATGCTGAGAAAAGATAGTATTCAAGTTGCCTGTGTTCTAGACCAGTATCCAACTACAATGTGATGTGGGACAGACCCATGCTTTCCCACGATGTCACCAACATGGGGACTTATGCTAACCTCTTAATATGATCTTATTTTAGAAGCCTCAAGTCACCTAAGTCCAATCTTGAAGTAAATGAATCATCCCCAACTTCATTATAGCAAAATCACATCACATCATATTATTCAGTCACATTAAAGATGGTCCTGAGCAGATTAAGTTCCAAGGGAAATCCTCATAGCCAAAGCCATAGGAATTGCAGATGCCTAAGATTCTCCAGGCTTCATTCAATACAATTGGACTACAGGCCAGGACCTTCCTAAAACCATCACAAGTCTATGAGAAACCAACTGGTAACCAAGTATGGGCACATTAGTGAGTCTTCTAGGGTGATTTCCAAAACCTTTGCAAATATTTTTTATCATTTAAATTCATGGTATCTGCCCATGGTAGAGAAGTTAGTATGTGTGGATTGACAAAATAAATAACAACCTACTATAAAATCAATAAATCTTAAAAATTATTTTCGTTATTATTTATCAGAAAGTAACACACATACAAAATGCAGTGGCAAACATAGGTGTGTGTCATCTGTTCTATTTTTCTTCCATGGTGCAAGTGAGCCATTTTCAATAGTCCAAGGCTCATGGGCTCACTAATTTTTCATATATTTCATTTTTTTTCATATAGCCTATCTTCTATGATCTGTTGATCACTGAGAATATGACATGTCAATTTTGGGTGTCCATTAACTACAAATCAAAGGAGGTCTGAATTAAGTTGAATTTAATTGAAAAAATATATATTTAGGGCAAATTGAGGAAAGTCCTAAAGAAGTTCAATATAGATAAAGGCCATTGCTAACTACTTTAGGAAGAGTTACTAAAAATCATTATTTTTACTTGTCTACAGAAAATGTCCATGATAAATTCCCATGTTAAAAGTGTCTTTTTGTTCTCAGATCACAACACAGGGCCCAGAAAATTATAGGTACTTGAGGAATTTTTTTGAACAAATAATCTGCCAATTATCAAAAAAGAGCCAGTGGCTATGTTTTTTTATTTGTTTGTTTTTGGGTTGTAGTTATTATTGTTATTTAGATCTTTATACTTATACATAGTAGTTGGGTTCATCCCAACAAAGATATACATGCATGGAAATTGATTTCAGATCACGATCCACCCCACCCCCACACTGGCCTTTTCCCTCCTATGTTCCCTCCCTTTTCCCATTCCCTTTCTCTACTCTACTAGACTTCCTTTCACTGGCCTATTAATTTATAGTTGATTGGTTTTTATATTACTCCATCCTTCCCTCCCTTTCATTTATCATAGCATTCACATATGAGAGAAGCTATTTGACTTTTTTACACATTTGACTTTTGAGTTTCTGTGTAGGGCTTATTTCACTTAGCATGATAATCTCTATTTCCATCCATTTACCAGCAAATGCCATAATTTTATTCATTGTTTTATGGCTGAGTAGAACTCCATTGTGTGTGTGTGTGTGTGTGTGTGTGTGTGTGTAAAAAACAATTTCTGAATCCATTCATCTACTGAAAGGAATCTGAATTGATTTCATAATTTAGAGACTGTGCATTGCACTGCTATAAACATTGAAGTGGTTATATCACTGCAGTACACCAATTTTAAATCCTTGGAGAAAATACAAAGGAGTGAAATAGCCAGGCCATATGATGGTTGCTTTCCTACTTTAAGGAATCTTCATACTGCTTTCCAGAGTGATTGTACTAGTCTGCAGTCCCACTAACAACATATGAGTTGTTTTCCTCAAAAACCTCACCAGCATTTGTTGTTGTTGGTATTATTGGTCATTGCTGTTCTGAGTGCAGTGAGATGACATTTTAGTGTAGTTTTAATTTGCATATCCCTGATTACTAGAGGTGTTGAAGATTTTTTCATGTATTTGTTGGCTATTTGTGTTTCTTCTTTTGAGGAGTTGAGGTTCTATTTTCTATGCAATGTAATATATTAGTGATGCCTTTAAGTGAGTTTTTAATCTGATTGTTTGTGTCTTTTATTTCTCGGAGTTCTGCTTGGTTGCTTTTCACTATTTCTATTGCTTTATGAGAGAGGTCTTTTATTTCCTATAATTGCTCTCTTAATTCCTTCCTTAGATCTTCTTTTAATAGATTGAACAATTTAATAATCTTTTTCTGGGCTTTCATCCCCTTCACTATCAGTGGGATCCTTGGTTGGAGCATTGTGGGTTTTGGGGGTAGATTTATTTGCCTGTTTTTTCAAGTTTTCAGAGGTCTTGGACTTGCACATCAATTGAAGAGGAATCCTCTCCTTTTTTTACATGTGTCCCTTTGTGTGTAATTACCTTATTTGTTCTGGGACTTCCCTCTGTTTTTGATGTATGAGTAGATGCCAAAGAGTAGACCCGGGTCCTCTTTGATTGTTCCTCCTTGGGTCCTTATTGTTAGTTTTAAGCTTTTGTCTCCTTGCTTCTTTGAGTTGTCAGGGCTAAGTAGAGCAGACTGTGTATGAAGTGAGATTCACTGTTGCTTGGTTGAGAAGTGAGTGTTTCTCAGCTGCAGGATCTCTACTCTGTGATCTTCAAGTAGATCTTCAAGAGATCTACTTGAAGATCTCTTTCTGGCCCCTTGTAGAGGAAGAGGGGAGCCAGCATGGCACTAATGTCAGCAACAAATGTACAGCTTTACTGTCTACTTTAATATCTATCATACTGCATGCTACCTGTATAGGAATAACGGGATCAGCATTACCAACAGTATCAATAAAAGAAAAATGTGGACTAGATCAGAAATTTGACAGCAAGTGTCTACTGTGCTATCTGGTATATTAATGATCACCTCAACTTGAATGGAGTAGGAATTACATAGTAGAATCATTAGTATTGGTTTTTGTCTCTTCTCTTCTTTGTATTAAAATATAACTACAGATTTCCCAGTGGCTCAGGAGGCTGAGGCAGGAGGATTGCAAATTTAAGGACAGCCTCTGTAATTCAGCAAGGCCCTAAGCAACTTAGCAAGAACTTGTCTCAAAATAAAAATTTAAAAAGAGGGCTAGGAATGTGGGTTCAATCCCTGGTACCAAAAAAAAAAAGCAAGTATAGCTGAAGATTAAGTTTCATTAATTTATGTGTGAAGCAAGGTGCACTGTGTTTTGAATGGATTGAGTTCAGCAGCAGAGTCTCTAACCTGTGAACTTTTAGCGTCCCTGTATGTTCCCAGAAAACATTTCATAGAATAGGGCAAATGAAGCAATAGTAACAATCTTTTCAAATAATACACAACATTAAAGGAAATATCCAGTTCCTATATGATGTCTTCAACATTAATTACACCAAAAAAGAGGAACAGTGGACTCAGCCATTGTCGACAGTAAAAACAATAACCATGAACTAGATCTGGCTTTAAAACAAACATCAGGTTGCAATTATATCATCCATAGCAGTAAGGATTGTATCAGCATTAATGGTGGGGACTGGAGTTACATAAGTCAATTATTTCTGAAATATGGTAAAAATACAATTCATTAGGGGAAAATAAAATGTGTTAGAAAGTTAGAAAAGGGTTTGCAATTTCAAAAAGTAAACAGAGATAATGAAGAGATGTAGTAGGCTATAGTAACATGGAGGAGAAAAAAATAGAAGAAGCAAAATATTAAGAGGAAGAGAACAATAGAATCTGACCATTAGAAGGAGAAGAGAGAAAGAGAAACAAGAGAAATAAACAAACTGAAATAATACTGTGTGTATGTATATGTATGTATGTATGTATGTGTGTATATATGTGTGTGTGTGTATACACACACACACACACACACTTTAACCCTCAAAAGACGAGTCTAGGAAAACATAATTACATTTAGAAAATGTTAAAAATGAGAGAAAAGGAAACAAATAAATGTATATATGTCCCTGAACCAATCAGCACAGCAAGAATTTATGCACACATAAACATGCAAGCATAGAGGTGCACACACACACACAGACAGAAATAAAAATTAAAATTAAAAAACATTTAAAATAAAGAATAAAGGAAATTTCTGCACTGAGGTTGTCGAAATAGTTGACCAGATTGGGTGGTCGGTGTCCATGTCTAGCAGTCTTTCTTTCCAATCCTTCTGGAGCTATGTACTGCTAGAAAGACCAAGGAGTGGGGCTTGTTAACCCCTTCTGTTTTTGTGTTGTTCTCTGGGCTACCAGTTGGAGCAGTCTAAGGTTAAAGCTGTTTTATATAAGACTCAGCAGCTTCCCTTCTTACCAGTATGAGGTGGGCTGAATTAGGAAGTACTATCAGCTGGCATTTTGTTCATTCAGACCAGTTCAGTGCACTCTCAGGTACACCTTCTACAGAGTTCTTTGAGAGGTGTTCCAGCAGGTGGAGCTTAGGTATAATCAAGGCTCCAAGGATTGGTGCTTTGTTGGGTGGTGTCTGCTTTGGCAAGATTAGATCCACCTGCCTCTAGGGCTAGAGAGTAGTGTATTTCTTCTGCGGGTCTGGTTCTCAGGAGCTTCCCAAGAAATCCAATCTTGGGGAGTGGGGCTGGGAGGGATCCTTAATTCACTGCTACTCAGGAGCACAGCCTTTCTGGGTTTAGTAAACAGCTACATCTTATTATCCCTAAATCACAATAACCCTAGTCAAAGAAAGCTATAAGTAGGACAAATATGATGAAATTAGAGTAATGTCAAAACTTCTGATATATTTAGATTGCTGTTCTGAAAAAAGATGAAGCCTACATGAAAACTCCACAAGGGAATTAGAACTTTAACTCAACATAATCATTTTATATTAACTATTTTTTTTAATACTAGTAGATTGCATTTCTCCCAAAAACCATCATGCTATAATAATCCCCCTCTTAGTTCCTTCAAGTTTCTTCTTATTAGTAATTATAGCATAATTGTTAGTAGCTAAAAATAATTATGCTCTCTGGTGTATTTACTGTAGTAAATTTATTACTCTCTTTGAGGAACCCTTATGTAGCCCCAAAACTTCTCACTGAAGTAACAAAAGATAATATTCCCAGCATCCATAGGAAAAATATCAAAGTCCATATCACTGAAGTGCTAGTTTTCCATAGCAATAATATAGCAGAAGCCTAAAGCAATTATATAGCTTTAATTGTCTCTTTTTTCTTACAATATATGAGAAGCATATTGCATTTTCCTTCCTAATAAATTACTTTGGTAGATAGAAAGATCCCATTGGAAATAACCAGTTTATCTGCAGGATGTATTTGAACTTGCCTATGTGAATCTAATGTGTATAAACACCTGCCACAAACACTACCACCACCATTAGACTAGTTTCCAGTTTCTTTATGCACTTATAAAATCTCAGCCTCCCTTCTTGTCCTTTCCATGTAAAAAGACAAAGACCTTACAGAATAAAGAAGCAGTAACTAGTATATATGTTGCCTGCTTAGCTAAGAATTGATGCATAAGAAAGGAACATAGGAGCTGCAGTTGTAGCTCAATGGTAGACCGCCTGCCTAGTGTGTTTGAGACACTGGGTTCGATTCTCAGAACTACATATAAATAAATAAATAAATAAATAAATAAATAGTCCATTCACAACTAAAAAAAAAGCCAATTGTGCTGAAGTATGAATACAAAGAATCATTTTAGATACTGCAAGCAACCTACAGACTAAGAGAAAGATCATGGTCTTTGTGGTCTTACAGAATCATATTTAAATCCCTTTTCTGGCATTTGCCCATCAGTTGTAAAACTCAGTGAAATTAATTAATGCCAGTGAGTTTTTGTTTCTTCCTCTACAAAACTGGAACACCACCTCTGACTTCATAGGTTTACTTTGGTTATTAAAAGCAACAGGCTCTCAATCCGTGTTACATCCCCTTACCTTATGAATTCTCCTAATTGAGTATAGATAAACCTCAGGAGGACCTGAATTTTCTCCCTGATATGTAATCTCTTTTTACATTTTGGTTGTAGACCAAACTATAACTATTAACATCCTTTCAAAAGAACACAGAACATAGAATGAATTTTAAAATTTCCAATTTTAGAGGCAAATATATGTGTAATTACTGGCCTGAAATTATAAATTATAGATCAAAAATTTCTCACAATCCATATCTTTTACTTTTTGTTGCTTTATATATCAATGATCTTTTAATTTATATATTCTATTAAATTATCATTATTATTTTGTAGGTTCCAGGAATTGAACCCAGGGGCTCTTTGATGACTAAGCCACATCCCCAGCCCTTTCTTTTTCTTTTTTTATTTGTTCTTTTTAGTTATACATGACAGCAGAATGTATTTTGACATATTATACATACATGGAGTATAACTTCCCATTCTTGCGGTTGTACAAGATGTGGAGTTACACTGGTCCGGTATTCATATATGAACACAGGAAAGTTATCTGATCCTTTCAACTGTCTTTCTTTTTTCTGTCCTCCCTCCCCGCCCTTCATTCCCCTTTATTTAATCCTTTGGAAATAACTAGTTTATCTTCAGGATGTATTTGAACTTGCCTATGTGAATTTGATGTGTATAAATACCTGCCACAATCACGACCACTTTATCCTCCCACTTTTAGTTTGAGACAGGGTCTTGCTAAATTGCTTATGGCATTGCTAAGTGGCTGAAACTGACCTAGTATTTGAGATCCTCCTGCCACATCCTCCCAAGTCACTGAGAGTAGAGGCATGTGCCATTGCATCCACCTTATTCTATTAAATTCTCAAACAACTATCCACTTAGATTTTACTGACTTTACTTTATAGGTGTTTATAGTATAGTTATGGAAAAATTTCTGATTCGTATGGAATTGAGAGTACACAAACCTAATGATGTAAGTCAGTCCTTAAAACATCTTTTAAGTTGGTATCAGTTCTTGGAGTTAACAATTCTACCAATAGTATAGTAGAACTACCATAACTCATATATGCATTAAAAATGTTTTTCAAATCCAATTTTCTCAGTAGCAACTTCCCTGATTATGAATCATACACTTTTGTAAGATTTATCAATGATTTAAATTAATAATTACATAAACTATGCCTTCATATTTCAATATTTGACTTCAAAAGTGTTTGCTTCTATACACCATATTTTACTCTCTTTACAAAAAGATAGCTGCATAGAGAATGATATTCATCTTGACTATATTTTGCATGAATTCAGGGGCTTCTCGAACTTTGGCTTTTCAGACCTGCTTAAGGTCAGGCAGCTGAAGAAAAGCCAATACCATATAATGAAATTTAAAAACATCTTGGGAATACTGGCTTTGAATATGTGGGATCAATTTGGGTATTCATGACAAAAGGGGCCCCCAGAGATCAATTTATACCATCACAACATTGCTTTTCTGATCCTAATCTCCTAATCATTCTGGAGTGCTTGCTGAAGAGCAGGCTTGGTGCTAAGGATGATTGAAGGGAGAAATCAGGTCCGAAGGGCTAGTGCTGAACCAAATTATACATGTGGAATTAATTTCAATGTTCAGAGAAAACCGGACTATATCAAGAGTATGAATTTAATATGATGGCAAAGTAATAACAGAAATACACGTTCCTATTTTTAATACCTATAGGACTAAATTTGCCTTGCTATTCACAGCATTGTCCTACTGGAAACCCAAGTACAGGAGAAAGATAACATTCTATGCTGCAGAACAGAATTACGACCACACCTCCTCAAACATTTAATCATTCCAATATTAAGCTTTTAAAAGCATTCTCAAACAACTTCCTCAATTGCTTTACCGGAATAAAAAATATAAAATTTGGCATCAAAAAATGCTATGAGACTTCATAAGAAATAGGTGAAAATGCCTAATGCATTAATTAAGAGTAGGGATTAACTGATATTATGTGAATATGAATATCACAAAAGTGACAGAAAATAAATTTTATTGCCAAACAATAGAAAAATAGCTGGAGAGGGTAACACATACTAGTCTAAAATAATCACTAATATAAAATGTTTTAATCAATTATCTATCATATCTCAGACAGTGATTTCTTCAACAGAATTCTAAGATATAAAACAAGAGAAATTTAAAAACAAGCCAACTATATTCAGAATCATAGATTTTTTAAAGCAATTCCCAAGACATGAGAATTGACATGATGGATGTCATATATTCAAATAAAACTATTTCAATTTTCTTTTAAATAAAGAATTTCACTTGCATATTTTAAGTAAATTTATATGAACTTCTATTAGAAACAGTTTCTAGTTGCATATTTTCAAATAAAGTCCACTTTTTTACCTTCATACACTGGCATTTAGTTGTGTACAATAGTATTTACTTAAAGACCAATCAACTGTCAAAATAAAAGCTCATATTCAGACAAAACCAAACCTCAAAAGGGATTTTAAAATAGTACAAATATTTTTTTTTCTCCAAATAATCACTGCACTGCTTATTTTTCCTTGATAGGTTTGTTCTATATTTTGCACATCCACATATCTTGAATTTTATAAGTCAGGCTCATTCTGAATTTGTTACAGAAAAACAACTGTAAAAACAGCAAAAATGTATTTTGCTCATATTTAATTAAAGTCAAGAGTGTACATTAAAATCATATTTAGGAAATAATCATTATACCACAAAATGTATTTCTTGTGTTTTAGAATCACAAATCAAAAATATTGAAGAAATTTGAATTGTTCAACATTTTAACTCTGGATAGTTATAATACCAAAATATTTTGGTGTATCTATTTGTTAAATAGATATTTATATTCCAAATGTCAATATGATTAAAATGCATCAAACCATTTTAAACTGTGATGTTTTGATATTTTTCTTTATGATGAAATCAAGTCTTTAAAGACAGTATATGCAACGGACATCTTGAATTCTTACCTCTTTTTTTTTTTTTTCAAATTCTCCTCATCAATCTACCCCACTCTCCATTAATCCCCCTTCACCATGAAAAATTGATTTTTATTTATTATACAGCTTTCTGAAGAAGATAATATTTCTAACTGACTTTAGTGATCCTTTAAAAAATTCAATTCTGTCAGAGTTCAAGATTTGTCAACTTTTTTGTTTGTTTTTAATTTTTACTTGTATTAAATTTATTTTATTCATTTATTTTCATGGGGTGCTGAGGATAGAATCTCACACGTGCTAGGAGTGTGCTCTACCACTGAGCCACAACCCCAGCCCCACCCTTGTCAACCTTTTTAAACAGAGCTTTACATATGATTCATATATTTTTCTATAATAGTAAAACAAAATCCTCAATTAGAAGATCTGATTTGCCATCCATGTATGTTCTTGTTATCATCAGCAGTTATTATTATCAAATTATTATAAAAATAGTCAATGATTACTGCTACTTGACAAGCCATATGGTAAGTGTTTTACCAACATTATCTTTTTTAATTCCCACAGCAAACCATGAACTAGGTGTTGTCATGATCCCTCTTCACAGGCAATAAGGCTTGAGTACAGAGAGCTTACTCACTCTCTCACCCCAATACATGGGTGCAGCCAGAAGAAACTCCCATAATCAGACTCTAACCTCAAACTTTTCACCTTTATTCTACAGAGCATCAAACAGAGAAATCACAGAGATATTTACATTCAGCTCCAGCTTTTGAATTTTTAAAAATGGTTGTGGTTCTTGTATTTAAAGGTCAAAATTTCCATTTTCAAAGGTGATCTGTAATTTCATACTGGCTTCTTACATGGAACTAGGACCAAAGACTTTTAAGAATTTTCTGGGCTTCTCTCAATGTTTCTTTAACAGACTAATTTACAGGTAGAAGCCCTTTTTCAAACTTCACTTTGATTTGTATCTTTAAATGAGAGGGGAAAAAGATTTCACTCATTAATTAATGTACATTTTAATGAGATTATTTCTGGGTTTTATTATTTTTTCAAAGGCACTAAGTTAGTTTCTCAAGGGAAAAAGTTTCTAGAAACAAACTGTGTTCTTGTCATTAAAATTGCCATTTCTATATCAATAGTTAAATGCAAACTTCATATATATATATATATATGCAGATGAGAATTTTAATCAGCTTTAAGTAACAAATCCTTCAAGACACTGAAGGATGAAGTATCCAAACCCACCCATAAATCTTTTTATTTATCAAAGACATTCCTATAATACCAGAAGACAAAAGGAAGTGAGCTTGAGAAAGAAAGAAATCTAAAATATTAATCATAATTGCATTTTAAAGTGTTCTTCATAGGCATTGAATATTTAGTTTCAGTTTTATTCAATTTCAAATTGCCCTAACCTGTGTTAAATTAAATCCAGTAATAACTTCTGAGAGATGTACATAAAGCCTACGTAGAACTGAAAAAATACTACAAATGAATGTTTTAACATCAGTTGAAATATAGGAAAATGAAATTAAAAAGAAAAAAGGGGGAACAAGAAAAATAACACAATTGTAATAATTACAGGAAAAAGAAGATCACAGGAAGGAGCATCATCCTTAATAAGAATCAAGTTGCTGATTATTTAGGAATTTCTGATCAAGTGTCTTTTTTCAAATATATTCCATGGATAACAATGTTTAAATTATTTTAATGTATTGTCATATCCCTTCATCTTATTTGATATTCACAAGCTGTGAGCAGCTTCCATATATCTCCCTCCTGTCATTCAAAAGGAACTTACTTTTACAAAATATCACTTATGCAACAGGATGGCAGAAATCGAACCAGTGATCAATCACCTTATTAATTTGATGTTTTGAAGTGCACTTCGTTTATATAATGGGTATGTTGAAAACAAGGTCTTGTTATTATGCATTTATTCCTTTACATAAAACTTCTTTGTGTCTTGTCTCTTTAAACTTTCTTTGAAAATCTGATAGGAAATTGGGAGGAAAAGTATTTAGCAAATTTCAAGTGTCAGAGTAACTTAAAAAAATGCTCAGAAATACAGATAATGAAAGCACAAGACTAAATAATAGAGATTTTTAATTTACAAATATTATTTATATGTGGGTCTAGATTAATAAGATGACTTGCTTAACTAAAGAGGCAAGGCCTCATTTACCAAGTAGCTTAAAAGCTGTGATGAGTTTAACTGACTCATAAGTGCAAACCCCAGTGTTCCATGAATTTCATCTTTAGTAATGTGCATAGGGCATCTATTGACAGTCTGATGAAGTGTACCCTAGAGGTCTATATTAAAGAGTAGCTAAAGATCAAGTCACTAAGGCCATTTAAAAATCTATGTTTCCACAATCTTTTTCTACCAGTCCCAACTCTGCAATTCTGACACAAATATAAACACAATTACTAGCATCATTTTAAAATGTATGATTTTACTATATTCTACTTCAACAGACAATTGCAATGTGCTTTCCATCCAAATCATATGAATTATACATCAGAAAAAAAAATCTTGGATCATTACTGCCCACTCTTGGGAAGAGAGAAATTAAACAGAAAATGTAGCAATGGCTTAGAACTGATTTTCTAGGCATAGAGCATCCTCCAGCAAGTCCACTAAAATTGGCTCAGCATTGACACCAAACCAGAAATCCATATCACCTGCACAGCAGATGCATGGTAAACTTTACACCAGCAATGGACCATTCAGGGTTCTCAGTGTCCATGACTACAGTCTTACTCAAATAACCATCATCACAAGTGAGGGAAAATTCTCTGAATCCCTTGGGCTTACAACTTACTCAGCCCTGAGCTGATGTATAATTTGTTTTTGTCTTGAATAATACCCTGGATAATTATCTATTCTTGCAGACATCTTCACCACACTTTTGAAATTCACCTTAAATGGCTTCCAAGGGGAATAAAGCCCTTTAGTTTGGTATATCCAAAGATGCAAGAAATCTCTAGCAATGAAAGAACCAAACATAGCAAACGTGGTGTGTGTGTGTGTGTGTTGAACCTAATATTCATTTTGTGAACAAAAATTAAACCCTAATTCTGGAAAAAGGCAAGTATTCTAAAATATTCAGTAATTTAAAACATTACAAACATATACATACATACATACATACATACATACATACATACATATACATGCACACAAATTTAGAAATCTCTTTAGTTTTGAAAAATTTACTTTAAAGACCAGGATGCCAAGTGTCTATTTTCACTGATGAGAAATTTGTAACATTAAAAAATATGATACTTGTTTATACTTTTTTTTCATAACAATCCTTGTAGTTTTGCCTCTGACACAGCATAATCTACTGGTTTATATTTAAAATCTTCTCTATGATAGTTCTTAGTTTTTAAGAATTTTGCTTAAATTTGATCTACATAATTGTTTATATATTTATGATATCACCGAATCAAATCAGCTCTTGTGTGATTTATGTATACTAGATCACTTGCATTCAGGGTAAATTTCATGCAGAATATCAGAACCCCTTCAAATTCCTCTTGGAACAAGAACCTTTATCATTAGGTTTTTAAAGGACACTGAAAAAAGATTTATTTATTCTTTTTTTTTTTTTTTTTTTTTTTTTTT
>NW_026000142.1:31850123-31881198 GCF_001458135.2 Marmota marmota marmota
GCTGGGTCAAATGGTGGCTCCATTCCCAGCTTTCCAAGAAATCTCCATACTGCTTTCCAAATTGGCTGCACCAATCTGCAGTCCCACCAGCAATGTACAAGTGTACCCTTTTCCCCACATCCTCGCCAGCACTTGTTGTTGTTTGACTTCCTAATGGCTGCCAATCTTACTGGAGTGAGATGGTATCTTATTTATTCTATTAGTGTCTCATAATCATTGTGAAAAAAACTAGAAAATCCCAATAAGCAAATATTCTGCAATGCATTTCCTCCATATTTGACCCATGTGTAGAAATATAAATGTATCCATTTAATTTATAACTATCTTACCACATTAAAATTTCACTTGTGGGGCTGCGGTTGAAGCTCAGTGGTAGAGCACTTGCCTAGCAAGGGCAAGACCCTGAGTTCAAACCTCAACAATGAAAAAAAGGAAAGAAAAAACTTTGTGTGATTTGCTCTTTCTCAGAGGATAATGCAATGTGAGTATAATAGTCATGTCAGTACACAAATAACATAACTGATATCACAAGCACGCATCATATTTAATTACCAATATTATATTATTGGATAACTAAACCTAAGAAACATAATAGAATATTTTTGGTAATGCATAAGAAGCATTCTTTTTTTCAAATTATTGTATGAGGACAAATGGAGCAAGTCTCTGGTAAAAACCCTGTGAATGTGTAAGTTGTCAGGGTGGGAGAATGGTAGTAGGGAGGGGAACTGAGAGAAGAGACTTGCTTCTTAGATCAGATACCAGATAGTTGAGATGCATACATGGTGCATCCAATTATCAGCTGATCTATAAAATTGTTTTGAACTGTCTTAGGGAATACTCAGATACCTGTGAACTCCATGAAAACCATTTCTCTTCTGTCTGTTGCTGATCCATTGTTGGCACCAGCTTCAAGAAGCCAGGGAGACAAGATGTTCTGAACATAGTGTGAGTAGATGTTTTAGGACTCCCAGCCATTTATCTTTTCTAGGTTTTTTTGTTGTTTTTTTTTTTTTCCTAGTCTCTTGGGGACTTTTTCAATAGAGATTATGATTTTAGCATAGGAAAATATGTTTCAATAACTAACTCACTGGGAATTAAACTAACTATATCTAACCTTTGTAAAGCTACATTTAGAAGGAGTAACTCTGGAATTCACAGTGGAAAGTTCTAACCCTCTGACCAGGGCCCATCAAACTTTGCCCTGAGTCCTCATTGCTGCATTGGTCATGGCTTTGCCACAGATACATGGCTTGGCTTGATTTCATGACAACAGGGTGACAAAACTACTCTTTAATGTATTTTAACTATACAAAGAGGAACTCCAAATCATTTTCATCTAGTTTGCAAGTTTTCTTGGAGATAAATAAAACTGGTATTTTTGTTTTTGTTTTTTGGTACTGGGGATTGAACCTGGGGTGCTTAACCACTGAGCCACATCTCCAGCCCCTTTTTTTATATTTTATTTAGGGACAGGGTCTCGCTGAGTTGGTTAGGGCCTCACTAAATATTGAGGATAGCTTTTAACTCCCAATCCTCCTTCCTCAGCTTCCCAAGCCACTGGGAAGTTGGTGAGCTTTATCATTATAAATGTACTGTTCAAAAAACCTGAAACACGGAAAGGGATAAATATTATATGGAGAATAAATCCTATGAAATAGAAAAGAGGAAGAGGCCCTCAGTTCTTCAAAAATCCACTTCAGTATCTGTTAAGAAGCCAAATTCTTCCTATTTTAGAGAGATTAAATCTGGAAGTAATAAAAATGTGTGAAAAGGTACAGGTTTAAGAAATGGGTGCACTAAATAGCAGCTTATAAGGCCATCCATCTAACACCTTTAAAACACTGAGGAGGCCAGCAAAGAATGCCTGTATTACACAGATGAGTCCAGGGGTAACTCTATTGTAGATTCTGAGTTGCCATAGGTCACAACATGTGTGGAAATAAAAATAACCACAATAATATAAAAACAAAGTATTCCATGCATCAAAGTAGTAATGCCCACTCAGCAGTCTCACATTCATTGTGACTGATTTTCTAAACTGTTGATGGATTTCCACAGATCCTCCCGTGTCTCCCATGAGAGTTCTCTTCTCTAATGGCCCTCCTTTTGGAAGACTGATAATTGGGGTCAGGGCACTTCTGGTGACCCGAGAAGAGAGAAGCCCTCTGTTCCACACACAATAAATTCAGGTTGACCTTCCTTGAATTGGGCTGTTTATTTTCCCAAGTACTTTGTCTCACATATTCATTGAAACTGGGATCTAGATAATTGTGAAAGTGGGAAAGGTAATGTTAGATAGAATACACATTTTCTTTTTCACAGCTAATATGCTGAATAACCAAGTGATTTATTTTCAAATAATTGAAGGTGACACAGTGAATTCAAGTATTTTTCCTTCACCTAATGCATTTAAAGCATGATTTTTTTTGGGGGGGTGTCAATTTCCTATGTTGAACACAATATTAGAGAAAAGCTGCATTTCAATTATAAGGGATACAGTGTTATCAAAATCCTCCTACAGTACTAATGGTCTGTCCTTTGGACACAGTGATGAATAAACACCTATCTCATAAATGCTCTAGAGAAGCCAAAAAAAAAATGTTCCTTAAAATTCAATGTGGAGGCTTTCCCCCAAGTGTCTTGACAAAAGAGAAGCAACACTGTAGGTACAAGAGAGGTAAAAGATACTGGGAAATACATCAAAGATACAGTTATCTTAGAGTAGAGTGACAAAGAATGAATGATGGTTAGGCATTCAAGGAAAATAAGTGCAGATTCTAGGTAGTAGGACTTGCAGGAAAAAAGAATTTGGTGGAAATAACTTAGTATGTGATTATCTGGGAACTCTCTGCGTAATCATATGGCTTAGCTAAACAACAAATATGAAAAACAGAATGAAGATGATAATGAAAAGGTGTGCAAGAGCTGGATTATGAAAAAACAATTTTGCCTTGCTAAAAAGAAAAGCCATTTCCTTGACTGGCCTCTTCCATATGTCAGTGCAATCTTTAACATATTACTGTCATCTGTGCTAAACTCAGAACTGCAAAACAGCTATAGTGGGAAAATAGCATCATATGCTAATTGGCCTGGACAGTCTATCTCAATCCTAACCCAAACTGGATTAGAAAAATCAGAACTCAGGCCTGAAGCTGGGTCTTGGGTCAATCCTTCAACCTAGAACTGAACCTACAATAATAAATTTTCATTGTGGGAAAGTGTTTTGTTTCTTAAATACCACCTAAGTGAGAACTTACATAATTTCCTACTGATATAACCTGAAGATTATTTTTGTTTTTATTTCCTCATGTAACTCAGTTCAGAAAGGCAGTTCTCAGGGGGGGTCACAGCAAGTGGCATTAATTATCTTCTGAGAGTGATCACTATTCCAGGAACGATCTAAGTGTTCATTATAATTACTCAAGAAATAATTTAATGTGAAATAGATCTTAAAATTTAACAACTGTCAACTTTAAACTAACCATTACATAATAAGACATTTTATTTTTAATTTATTTTTTATTTATCATTCTGCTTTCAGGACATAACATTCTTCCAAGAAATTAAATATTGCTCCTTGGTGTGTTCCCTTTTTCTTGAGAAGATTTTATGAGTGTTTTGTTTCACCAGTGATTTCAAATGCCTGTCATAAATATTGCTTTATATCACTACCACTTTTTCAAAGGCAATAAGAAATCAAAAATCACTTATACTTTGCCACACTATCTCAAGATTTGACTTGTATATTTTTAATAACCCTTTTGCAGATATTTTCAAATATGAAGAGATATTATTGTAAATACTTATCTATTTATTTAAACAAGCAAATCCAAGAATAATAGTCATAAGAAACAAGTCAAATATCTCTATATGAATTCAAAAATCATTAAGGCAGGGAATACAATAATGTTGGTCCCTTATTTTCTCCCATATATTTCATCTCTCAATGCCACGATGTAATAAAAAGTTACTAAACAATATTAATCAAAGACAGAAACCACCTGCTTCTTCCACCTGCATGATTTCCATATTTTAAAAGGCATTATATAATTATCATCTTACTTGAATTTAAAATAAGTTGTTACTGTGATATCAGAAAACAAATAGATTTTAAATCCTGCTCTAAAAACACTCACAAAATGGAGCACAAATGTTTTGGGTATTAGAATTGTCTATATTTTGATAGGATTATGGCTTACTTCACTGAAGCATCTGTCAAAACTCACTGAATTTCACAGTAAAAATGTGTGCATTTCATTGTATTATACATCAGAAAGAATACGAAAATATAAAGCATAATTGTAAAATGAAAAATTAAAAATAAAGAATAAAAATCCTCATAAGGCAATACATCTATTATTTCATCAAGGATTATATGGTACAAAATGGTCAAGCTGCAATTTTTTTCACAGTTGTATTTCTAGGTAAGTAAGTGATTTGCTGTTGCAAGGCCTTGTGTTCTTTTCTATTCCAGAACCATACATTCGACACATTTTTCCAGTCTTTTACTTGCCATACATTTGATACATTAAAACAATTCCCAGCCAGGGCTCAGTGGTACACACCTGTAATCCCAGCAATTCAGGAGGCTGAGGCAGGAGGATCATGAGTTCAAGACCAGGCTCAGCAACTTAGTGAGGCCCTAAGCAACTCAGTGAGACTCTGTCTCTAAATAAAAAATAAAGAGGTCTGGGAATGTGGCTCAGCAGTTGAGTACTCTTGAGTTAAACCCCCAGTACTGACACCAAAAAAAATTGGTTAAATAAATTAAGTTAAATAATTCCCCTTAGAAAATACCAAGTTGTCCATGAGCATTTCCACAGTTTAGAAGAGATGGGATAGATGCAAACCTGGGCATGATACCAAATCCCTTGCTTCCTGAGGATGACTTTTAGGATTTTTTTTTATCAACAAAAAATTATCTGTAGAACTACAAAGGATATTGGAAACTAGGAAAAAATTTTTTTAAAAAAAATCTAGCAAATCATTATTTTATTCCTCTCTGATTTATGTACTTTTCATTATCTGGATTTGAAAGTCTTTCATTTTTTTTTTCTGTCATTACCTGGAGTTTACTTCTTAGATAGTATAGCAGTAACTGTTTTCCAGGTATACCTTACCCTGTTTTTATTTTTCTAAAATAAGAATGTAAATATTTGGGGGGAAGGGCAAAAAAGATAAAGAAGCTTGATAAACTTATCCTCTTTGTAATAATAATAACCATCTACATTTATCTGAACACTAATGATGTGCCAAGCATTTTGAAAACAGCTTTCTGTGGTCCTGAGAACTATGCTCTGAGGTAGTCATTCTCATAACACTTGTTTTTTCCAATCAGGATAGTAAAGCAAGGTAGCCTTCTCACAACTCCATTGTCCATATACTCATTGCCTTAATTAAACACATATTTAATACCCATCCACTAAGCATATACTTTTTGAATGTCTACTACGCTCATCAATGGAAATAGAGTTCCTGACTTCACAAAGTTATAACATAATAGTTGTTAGAGCATTAGAAAATGTCACTGCACTGTGTTAAGAACTAAACTGTTTAAGCAAAATGAAATGTTTAACTCACATACAAACTATAATAGCTGGACAGGTGAGTCAGGGAACAGCTAAAGAAGACTCAAATAAAGAAAGACTTTATTTAAAAAGCCCAAATCTAAAGATGAGAAATAAAGCAGCTAAAAAATGAAATTGTGCTTAAAAATCTGGCACAGAGTATGGTCATTCCATGAAATGGAAATATGAGTAGATTATAGAAAAAGGGAAAGAAATGGCTGGAAAAGAAAAATGTATGCTGAAATGTAGTCTCTGTTTGCCTTTCAAAATCATTTGGATTTCCTAATTAAGGGAATGGCAATGATGCAATCAGGGATAAAACAATGAATTAAGTTTTGAATTCGGAAAAAATAACTGGAAATGATATAAAAGACGTATTCAATCAAGGGATTATGAGAACCTAAAGCAAGAGGAGAGTTAGAAACACAGGTCAGAAATGACAAACACATCAACTGTGGGAGGTTTGGGAGCCAGGGGAGGCCTCTTAGATTCACTTAAAAGGAGAATCCATATGAGAGAAAAATATGGCACTATTATATATCATGTATAACACAATGTTCAAGAACACTAGTCAAGGGGCTGGGGTTGTATCACAGTGGTTGAACACTTGCCTAGCACTTGTGAGGCCCTGGGTTTGATCCTCAGCACAACATACATAAAAGATAAATAAAGGTATTGTGTTGTCCATCTACAACTAAAAATATATAGATATATATTGAAAAAAATAAAAAGAACATTAGTCAAGAGCATCATGATAAAAATTATTGGCTCTGGAATACGGTTTTATAACAAAAGGAAACCTAAAAGAGATTAATAAATATCTTAACCACACCAAACTGAGATAACACAAAAGAATCTGATAAGACTTAAAATACTTGCATACAAAATAAATACACACAAATATACATTAATGTTGTAAATGTTACTTAAATTTTGTGGTCCCATGTACTATACTCCTTCATGTAGTTTTTACATTTGAAATAAACTATTTATTATCTGGGATCTTACAAGATTTTATAACAGATTCCCTGAAGAAAAAGAAACTTGAATTTAGCTTGTTCCCACGTGAATAAGAAACATGAGTTCAAAATATTTTTAAGCGGCAGGTTTTTTGGAATGAAGACCTATTTTTCCATAACAACTCAATTTGATGAGTGATTTCACTGACCCTTGACTCTGTGCTTGAGGAGTATTTTCATTCTGATTAAAAAATAATAATAATGCCACCAATAAATTATTCAACCAACTCTTATTCTAATTTATTAGCAAAAAAATACAAAATATACTAGTATATTTTGGCCTCCTATTAAATAGGAGACCATTAAAATTATACATCACTAAAAGTTTAAAAAGATCATATTCTTTTTCTCCTCTGACCAGTTCTATCTATGCCATTTAATTTGGTTAATTCTTATTCTGTTCTTCCAAAAGTGAACACAAACAAAACAACTTAACATTGAGCATAAATCCCTTGGATATCTTCTGTTTTCCAGAAATGTATACAAAAGGGAAAAAATATAATATCTTATGTTTGTAACTGGGGGAAAAAAGAGCCATAAAAGGTTGCTTGTTTCATGAGCCTTTTATTGGCTCATTTTTCTTTAAACTTTAATTTGTTTTGCCCTATCATTTTGTTTTTTTTTCTTCCAACTTTATCAAGGCCTAACTGACAAATAAAAATTGCATATATTCAAGGTACATGTGTGAAAATTTGATGTAATATACATTGTGCAATGATTAACATAATCACATTAATTAACACATCCATCATCACCCATAGTTCCCATTAACAGGTTTGAAATGTCACCCTGTTATTTCTGTTCCTAATTCTAAAAGAGCTTTATGGTAGAAACTCCATATTTAAAATCCAGCAGTAAAATCATTTACATCCCTTCAGGTTGTATGCCCTATCTTTGCCTAAATGAGTACATCATTTTTCAGGGCTAGCAATATGATACCAGTTCATATGTTTTAAAACAATAATTATCAGAAGTATAACATCCTCTGTAACACTGCTACTGTATGTAATGTTATGCTATTGTTCATGTCTTTGCTAGCAAGAATAGAGAAATTCTATAGTACAATCTGTAAGAAAGCTGGTTTTGAATGACTTAGAATAGAATTTAGACCTTGTTTAATTTCCTGCATTCCAAAATTTGACCTGCAGTTTCTAGATTTACAGTACTGGTTTCATTGGTCCCCTTGTCATAGAGCCATCTCAAAGGTGCTGATACAAAACTTTCCATTCATTGTATTTGAAAAAATCCAAATCACTGATCTACAAGGTTTATTTAGTCTGAACTTCCGTAGCTCTTCATCTTCTTCTTTTCCTACTATCTTCTTTTCTATATTACAGTGGGCCCGCTCAGAACATCTGGTTTTCTCTGCTTGAGAAACTGTCCTCTCACTTGCTAAATAAAT
Organism: Marmota marmota marmota; assembly: GCF_001458135.2. Classification (NCBI taxonomy): domain Eukaryota; kingdom Metazoa; phylum Chordata; class Mammalia; order Rodentia; family Sciuridae; genus Marmota; species Marmota marmota. Next base: position 31,858,115 of record NW_026000142.1, read on the forward strand.
GTTCCTACCCTTTAGTTCTAGCTCAAATGTCATCTACTGACTCCCTCTGTAAATTACTCTTTCCCTCTCTCAACAGTCACTGTGTGTCTTATCACAGTTTATTTGCCTCCTAGTGTAAATGTATCTTGTCTGTTTCTCAACTCTAGAATATAAGCCTTTTGAGAACAAGCAACTTCCCTGTTTGTTCATTGATGCATCTTCACACTACAAAATAAAGCATTTCTCAAAAGTAGAATCTTCATCAATATTTCATGCTGGAAAAAGTTAACCAAGACTTTGGTATGATTCAAGCTGTCAATTATTTATGAGAAAATTCAATTTCTTGATTATCATAAGATGGCATGATCAAATTATAAACTGAAAATTGTTTTTGAAGATGCAATTGGAATAAGGGGCCATATATGAATCAAAGAGTTAACACAGGATTGGGCATGTAGGACAGTGACAGAGCACTTGCCTAGCATGCAGGGAACCCTGGATTCCAACCCAGTATGAAGAAGGATGGGGGGGTGGAGAGGATGATGATGATGATGATGATGATGATGATGATTGGAAACAACTGCAATACACTGATGGCAGGAAAAGTCAGACCAATAGCCAAATACCCCACTGGAGGTAAAGCTTGATCATTCCCTGACAACAGTTTTCTCTATGACATTACTTCTTCACTTAAACTACAGACAACTGCCCTTCAGTTTGGTACTTTCACACTTTGGGTAAATAAATACATTCATTCAAGTGACTCAAGCAGTCATTCTAGATTACTTGAAATCCTGGTTCAGTATTTCAATGTGTATATGTACCTGCAAATATGAATTAAAGCTTGACTCTCAAGAGTTCAATCTGCTTCCCAAGCTGTTGTGGAAGGAGTCAACTTTAGCTGCCTAGTACTGACTATACTATACAATAAATTAATTCTAATCTTATGCAATTCACTATGCATATTATTCATTTTGAAGCAGATTACATTAACCTTGGCCATAAAGTAAAGCTAATTATATAGAGTATGTTGTCATTGTATGCCCATATGGGTACAGGAAAATGAGGCATATAATGATATTTTACACATATAGTGTATATATCAAAAGAAGGAGTAAAGAGTAGTAGTATAGAAGTATGAGAGCTGTTTTTAAAGAACAGTTAAATCTTTCAAAATGAGCTTATTGTCCTCTTCAGAAACCCTTTCACTTAATAATTAAAGCTTGAGGATGAAGATCCTTCATCAAACTATCTATTAGAAGATATTACAACCATATTATTTTGACAAACAAAAGGCACAAAGAAATGAAATACTCTAAATGCCTAGGGCATTTAAAATTTGAAATAAAAAATTAAATCAGAGATATTGCATAAAAGGATGACTTACTTGGCAAATGCTCTTATTATACTATCATCACTGCAAACAATAGATATTATTACAAGTTTCAAATATCTTATTCAAAATATGTACTGAGATTTCACTGGTGATGGAATTGATAAAATTGATAGCAAGGAACCTGACCTGAATTACTATAATGGGGAAGGGTTGTCTTTGCACCCCAGTGCTATCCAGATTAGACTACATTGTCCTCATTTTTGTACATGTGTCAATTCTTGGTTCTTTTCATTACCAAGAAGGATAAGGCTCCTGTGAGCTTCAGTCAAGTAAATGCTTCATTTTTCCCTCTGTGGTGAGACTCAGGATGGTAGCTTACATAAGCATCTCAGCTGAGCAGATCAGCTAGGTGTAGGTGGCTCTGCTCCTGGAAAGGGCTGGCATCAAGCCCCTGACTGTCTATATTTTTACCACCAATCATATACATTCCCCCTGACTTGACACTGAAAACACACATTCAGTGCCAGTCATCTATTTTCAGGGACAATGAATATGCGTCTTGATTTCCATTTACAACTAGCAATTCAATCTACTGAATTAAATCACACTCCTCGTTTTGATTCAAAGCCAATGTGGTAATGCCTAAAATGTGAATATAAGCACTAGGTTGAAACAAGAGTTCAAAATTAAAATATATACGTATAAGGCATTAATGAAAGTAAGAATCCAACTGTCTAGCACTATGTATACCTAAGACAGGATGTTAGAACAGAATAATCATAAAAAATGTTCTTATTTTATGGTGTTATCTTCCCTTTTATGAAACAAAGTTGGTGAGCTACAGTGATTGTTAGTGATCTGAACTGGCTTACACATTTAAAAACACACGGGTTTATGAAATCTGAAAATCTGTTAAGTATCTGGCATGAGCTTAGAAATAGAAAAGAAAAAAGAAATGCATTAGCTAAAGAAAAATGTGGAGTTTAAGAATATTCGTTTGTTTACAGGCTTGTCTTATAAAAATTGGGGAGACTGCAATACTTATAAGATCATGCACTTTGAGGAAGCAGTCAGCAAAGTGGAAGGTTAAAAATACAGCAGTAACAGCTCTGGCAGGGAGACCCCTGTGTGGGCAGGAAGATTCCTGTGTAGGCACATCCAAGAGGCAAATGCTTTTGAAAGCGGGGAAAGCATTAACTTCTAGTTGGAGAAAGGAAATTTTTTTCGAGACTAGAGGGAAAGAGGTTCAAGTGGAAGTAGATAAAGTCTGGAAATACTGGAGTTGAAAGAGGAGGGAATCCAGCACTCCCCTCTTGTAACTAACATATCACATAGTCTTCATTCTAAAGAATACACACTCAGATTTTCTTTCCCTCCTCCCCATTTTCGTCATCATCTATAATTTTTCTGTTTTTGTTTACTACTCTTTCCCAGGGAGAAGGCAGGAAAATGATGTTTCTGTGAATTTCAAACAAATAGTTCCTTAGCCAATCAAAAAACGTGTTAAGACTTCAATGGACTCATGTAGACATCATTTTCCTGAAGAAGTGTGTCTTCTCTTGAGCCTTCCTGGTAGGCCACCATCACAGTACTCTAGTCTTATATGAACTTCATGGATCGGCAGGGCTTACAGAATTCAAGTTCTCAGTCCATAACCACGAATGCTCTGAAAAACTGAATCTCTAGATTAAGACCAGTGGTGCCTCTAAAACATTATGGATGAAATAGACTACACCATCAAGAAAGCAAGGTTCAGGGCCTTTAAATATTAATCACATCCCTATCTTCCAAAGATGATGTTCTCCTTTTCATTCAGTAACCCATCATCTGACCTAACAGAGGAATACAGAAGCCAAAACTCTCGAAAGTACAATTTGCACTTATTAAAATCATATTTCTATTTATAATAATTTCTTTAGAAAATAAAATTGGGCTGGGGTTATGGCTCAGCAGTAGAGCACTTGCCTCGCACGTGCAAGGCCCTGGGTTCGAACCTCAGCACCACATAAAAATAAGTAAATAAAAAAATAAAGTTAAAAAAAAAAAAAAGAAAAGAAAATTGTATGTGTTTTGTGAATAAACGGTGAGATACACAGGAAAAGATAGGTAGATACATAAAAGATAAACCACAGGCAGGCAGACCGAGAAACAAATAGACATAGATGCTTGGACTATGAAGGGCCCACATGGGATTGAGTATCATTTTCTATTCAAGAAAGGAGCATCATTATATATGGCCTCAGTCTAAACAGTTTATGTGGTGAGAAGGTAAATTGTAGTTTTTAGTTTTTATTTTAAATTATACATAGCTCAGTGTCCTTTTATAACTATGTATACAACATTCACATCATATTTGGTGTTTGGAATAGTACTGAGCAACCCAAACCTTCAATGTGAAACTGTAATTTTTCTGTGATATACACTTGAGGTATGAAGGCAATGAGCCTGAATTTTAAAGTGAATTATTCAGGCACTGAGTCTAACTTCAATCTCCTTCTTATACTTACTGCCACAGTCTCTATGTCTTGCGAGGTAGATATCATTGACTCTTCTTTGAGAATGGGAACAGGTAGAGACTAAAATCAGAATAATCTACAAATTTGGAGAGTCCAAATGGTCTCCAGATATAAAGACATTTTGATTGTCAAAGAACTAATGAAAATCATTTTAATAAACATTTAGAGTGTTTTAGGAACTTTTCAGAGCAAAAAAATAAAATTAGTCCTTTCCCAAAAAGATCTACTGGAAAATAACATAGTTGGTAGCAGCACAGCTCTGTGAACTATTTAGCCAATAATTCTATTTCAAGTACAAACAACATCTAGACATAAGGTGCTTGCTTATTGGTAATTCAGGGTGAAATGATTATCAGAACTCTTTGATTAAGTATTTATTTATTGAGATACACTACTTTCACTCAGAAATGATGCAGGGTTTAAAAACTAAGCTGACACACATTAAGTATAACCATCTAGGAAAAGAATATTAGAATGACACAGAACTCAAAATTCAGGCTTGGGTCAAATGCTCATGCAGGTGAAAACAGAAGAACAGAACTCTTCTCAAAGGCCCATCACAGTCCAGACTGAAATGGTAAAGAGCCCAGACTCTGAAGCTCCATTGCTTACTTATGACTATTGACTCTACCATTTACTAACTGTATGAACTTCTGTTTTGTTTGGGGGACTTTTTTTTTTTTTTGTCTATCAAGTTGAGATAATTACAGTAGGTATGTCGTAGGGTTGATGTTTGAATTCATAAATTCAAAACATTTAGAATAGTATCTGACACTCATAAATAGCCATGTCTGATCGTTATTAATGATATGATCGACATCATTGACATCATTATTGGCAATTCCATTAGGATCATATGAAATACATTTTTTCCCATAAGAGTAAAAAGAAATACAAAAGGTAAAAACAACAGATATTCACTCCATTTCTTGAGAGCTAATGTTATACCTATCTCTGAAATAAGAAAATAATACAAGCAAGACTCAATTACATTAAGTTAATCCTAAGCAAATTTAGGAAATATGACTTCAAGTTATTGACCTTTTAAGCTTATTATCTAATGCTCATATGGTAAAACTTCACCAAGAGCTATACACATAGTATGACACTTCATCCTTAATACAGTCATTTAGATACAAACTATTTGCAACAGTTTATAGCACAAAAATATCCCAGGGTTGCTCAATTGATATAAAGGTTATGTTCTACATTAAAAGTCAATTTTTGTACTCCTCTATCAGAATCTCCCAAAGTGTGTCAAGCAGTGTTAGCTGTAAATAATAGTACATATGAAATACAGGACTACATAAGTGTAAATAGGTTTCCTAAATATCAGACCTTAACATATTTTTAGGTACCTCAGAACTCAGTGGATTTATGAAGAGAGATAAATATTATAAAGTGTATATAAAATTGTTGGACCACTTTATAGCATATGTATCAGAATCTGAATAAAGAAAAGACACTGGCAAAAGCATGTATGTTTGGCATGAAGAATCTAATCCCCAGACTTCTCATTCTACTGTGCCTTCCATTATTTTTCTCAGAAAGTCAAGTGTTACTAGGGCCAATCTAAAGTGTATCCCACTGTCATGGTGCCTCCCTTTTAATACGCCTGATGAAGTTTCCTTTCAGGTACTGATCAATGGGATAAGTACAGAGAAGAAACACTGTCTTTCAATCATAAAGGTAGTCACTTCACCTATATGAAAGAATAGTATTCGCAATCATTCATAATCAAACATAAGCAACCATAGCACACAGATTACAAGCTCCTTATTAGGAGTAGGGAATGTTAGAATTTGTATTCTAAGTGCAAAATTTGGATAATGATTTATAAGTGTTGGTGAAGGCTGGTGTCTTACTGGTCTTTATTTTCAATGACCTTGACTTTAAAAATAGGTTCATCTTTACTTACTCAATGAATAATGGAGAGTTTACAACAATTTCAAAGGTAGAAGTCAACCAAACTATACTTTTTCTGAAAATGGCCAAACATGAGCTATTTCCATACCAACAACTGACAAGAAGCAATAAATATTTATCATTGTATTGCTGTGCAATCATTACTGCTTTATCATGTCACACCCATTGACTTACATATAAAAATCTGCCAGAGGATACTGGAAGTCTCACATGAAAAAGAAAACACAAGGAGAAGGAGAAGGTGGCTTTGGTTATTTGGATGAATAGAAAGAACTTTATATTAACTCAAATGATTAAATCTGAGTAAAGTTATTTTCAAAGCATTGCCACCAACTCAAAACATACTCACTGTGATATTTAGGTAAAAGAAAAACAAAACAAAACAAAAAACTGAGATTGATCCATCTTATCCATACAACTAACTATAACACAATTATAAAAATTAGATAATGATTATTTCAATACAGCAGTAATAAAATCGGCTTAGAGATATCCTAAAATAGGCATATTTAAAAATAAAAATAAAGGTATAGATATATTTAACTTTTTTAGGGTTAGAACCATCAGAACTATTATCCATCATTATTGACCATTTATCATGGAAAGGAAGAAAAAAGGCAGAGAAAACAATGGTATGTTTGACTTTCCTCTAAATGATATGAATAAAATCTACATGGACATGGCAAGCAAAAGAGAGAAAGGTTTACCAGACTCTGCATGAAATGAAACATGTCACAATATGCCATTTGTCCCACCCCAAGAGTGGTTAAATACATAATATGAGGCTTTTTTCTTCTGAAAATGTGGAGAATATTCTAGTTTAACATTATTATGTAGGCTTTCACTGTTTTCAAAAAAATGCATTAGGCCTAAAAAGTCACTCTAATTGGCAGATTTTTAAAATAGTGTTTATGTTTACAGATCCTAATGCTTTTGAGGAAACAGACATCCATTTCCATTTCTTTTGCTTCCCAAAATCTCCTGCTGGTGGCAGATTCTGAACTATTCAATGTCCCTGTCCAAATAGAAAATGCACACTTAATGATACCCATGTGTGTATATTTATGGTTCTAGTCATGTCTTTATATATCTGCAAAAAAATTGTTCCCTTTGGTAATTATATTTCTATTCAATATTAATGGATTATTGGCAGAAGTGCATCTTTTATGTTTACTTGCACACACAAAAGATCAGTTTTTGTATATCATGAAAATCATATATATACATAATTGCTTCAATATAATGTTCACAATGTTTTATATGATTTTCTTTTAAAAGCTCTAATGCCCTATGTTATTTTCAAGGCATATAGTCAAGGTATCATTTATTGTAAAAGAGCAAAAGAAATGCAGCTTAGTGTCAGCTATGCTGTCTTTGACTAATCTGCAAGCCACCCTCTTTAATGGCTCTTCATAAATAATTCAAATTTTAATTATGCTGCCAGCCTCTGACCTGAAGAGAAATGAAGAAAGAAAAAGAAAAGAATAGACCAGGGAGAGCACATCAGTTGAATCAAATTGTGCCTCCAGTAAATGACTTAGTGTCTCAAAGCTCCACTTTACTGCTTGAGATGCACCTGCTTCCTCATCTATGATTTTTTTAACTAATATCATTGTCATTCAAGATACACCACTGACAATGAATCGTTTACTCTAAAAAGAGAATGTTGCCCTTATTTTAAAGTGCATTATTGTTCCATATCTAAGTATATACACTTACAGATCAAAATATATACCCAGATTATAGCAGACTCCCCTATCTTCCAGTTCTACCATCTCTCCAGAAAAGTCATTAAGGTTCACCCTAACATCAGACATGTTTGCATCACAGTAGTGACATATCAGATCTCTGCTATATTAAAAAATAGACACATAAGAATCTTTCTCCAAACCCAGGTCTTGTAAGTTATTGTTGAAGGGGCTGTTGCCAAATTAATGGCTGGCTCAATAGACTTAGGAAAATCTAACTGCATCTGTCACAGAGAAAGCTGGCCAAGGTAGATCTGACAGGCAATACATGGCGGAATGATCTCCTCCCACCTAAAAAAACATCTTTTAATTGCATTAGGTCTCTCAATCCACAGTTGAGCATCTGCTCATTAGAACTAAAGCACTATTTCCCAAATTGAAATGCTAAATCTCAGTGTATATTTTTTTCTAAATATTCTCTTTACAATTTTCCTAAAGCAATGTAAACCCAGTTATATTTGATCTAATATCTCTGGGGCCAAATAAAACCCATGCATATTAACAATTATGTCTTCCTTCCTTCCTTCCTTCCTTTCTTTCTTTTTTTTTTGTTTTTTGTTTTTGAGTCTGTATAGTTTTTGATCCACATTTGGATTACATTTAAGACATCCCCAACTCCCATTTGCAATAGGTTCTTTGGGCTTATTTTGAGGACCCACAGATACATCTCCAAAAGATAATTTTATCTGCTCTGGGTTCCTTTTCTGCCTTTTATTGCAAACCATTATGAAAGATTTGGGGATGTATTAGACTCTATGCACAAGTATTATGCAGCTGTCTCAAGGATGAATTTATCTTAAAACTATATCTTATTCTTCAAACGCCTGCCATTATTTGCAGCCTATTTTCCATTTCCTTATACTTTAAATTTTTGATTTTCCAATCATTCTCATGTTTTCCTTCTCCCTTATCCAGGATTTGATTGTGAGAAAAGACAGGCAATGCAGCATCTTACAATTATATATCTGGTAGCCCATTTTAATGGTTCTAACTCTGTCTAGATGATAAAACAGATATATATTCTAGCTCATTAAATCATCTATTTGATCTACAAAAGAGCATTTTTATTTGTATGTGTGCATCCAATGTACCATTTCTTATAAAATTATTTTGAGACCATATTACATGAGCCATTCAATTACCTAGAAAAAAAAAGGCACAAAAGCATTTCTATTCAAGAAGCCAATTTGGAAAATAAAAGAAAAAATGCCTGGCCTTTAGATAACAATAAGATACATCTCCTTTGTCTATTTGAAATCCAGGTTTTAATATAAAAATTTATAAGTAGAGGATAGAACAGGTTTTCAATGGACACACTCCTTCATGAGTTAGTGATGTTAAAATACATTTGTGTTTCTACCAATTTAAATAAAAATGTAATTATCCAAATACGCACATTAATTCTGAGACACACACACACAAAAAAAGGTTTTGTGAAGGTGCTTGTGAATTTGCTGCCATTTAGATGTAAAGTAAACCATAACATTTGCAGAAATAAATGTAAGAAATATTTTATGAGATCCCAAATATTGCAGGTTAGAACATTAATTTCTTTGTGTCAGAAAAAAATCTTCAACTAATTCTTAACAGAAATGTGTTTGGTCACTTTCCATGCCTGGATAAACTGTAAGAAAAACTCTATTACCCTAAAAACTCTGAATTCAGAAAGAACTTGATTCTTTCTACACATATACTTCAACCATAGTAGTAGGATAGACTACTTCTGAAATACACTGTTGTCCAACAAATTCATCAGCTAGAAATTCCCATGAATATATATAGTATCTACCCTCCCAGATGGCAAATCAATTCATTCAATAACATTAAAGGCAAATATCAACACCCCACACATTAAACCCCTGCTCCCACTAAACAGCCTTGTAAAAGACTACTGCAATATTTTGCCTTGCAATTCTCTAGAATGAGGATAATCTATTTTAATATGTTTATATGTATGAATGTGAGTGTGTATGTGTGTGTGTAGTCATGCACATGCATGCAGAAGTACATATGTGCACATACTCAAAATGCCTTTTCTTATACTTCATCCATTTTTCTTTGGATTGTTAACTTTTCACCTATTAATCTTGAGATGGTCTGACTTTTTGATAAAGATACTATGATACCATTCTTGAGTGTCACAATTATTTATGCCTTAGCACAAATTGAAATTAAATCCAAATCAGGAAATCAGTTCAGGAAAATTGTGTGCTAACAATTAATTCATCCTAAGACATTCAGTTATAGTACCTAAATACACTATGGTCATACAGTATAATATTATTGGGTGCTTGTCAGTTTCTTCTATTAGCTAATAAATGTACTAAATAGAGCCATTTTTTCTCTCACCTCACACGTTTTCTCATATAAGGTATCTTTCCTTTATTCCATATATTGCATCTCATATACAAGCTGCCATTATGCATCAAAATAAATTCAACAAATTAATAAGTGAGAATTATTTTACTTCTGCTGAATTAAGACATGTAAACATTTTATATGTCCAGAGGTAAAATCTACTTTGGGCAAAAAATTTCATTTTTTATTTTTCTTACAAAAAGAAAAGTTTTGGTGAACTATAAGTGGACTTTGGAAAGATTAAAATTGATCTAAGGAAAAAGAGAGTAATGATTGCTCCAAAGTTAAAATTTGTCTTCTTAAAAGGAAATTCTGTGGTAAATGGCTAGGATTTAATGTTTCAGATATTATCTCTATAAATACTCAGTAAGTGCTTTAAATAAAAAGTTCATAAAATATCATAGATATGAAATGAATTGCTAGAGGTTATTTTACATACACAGATGAAACAGCCAGTTAAGTTAATATGAATAGAACCCGAGACCACACTATGTGCTGTTTATTTAATCATAAAAATATATTAACATAATAACCAAGTTATCCATTCTCCCTCCTACCAAATCTAGAAACACCCCCAAAAAAGAGTCAATTATTGGGACCATATAGACCATGGCTGGAAAAAAATGCTAATAAAAAGAGTTGGGCCACTTGAGCCCAGTATCTTGCATAATAAATACAATAATGAAATGCTAGAATGGGTTTTGGAAGAAACCGGAATGAAAAGAGACACTGAGACAAAGATAAGATTATACAATTAAGGATGGTGGAGAGAACACAGTGACCAGGAGTCTTTCCAAAACGGTCAATCTGAAGAGCCTGATAAATAGCCTAAGACAGGAAAAAGACAAAGAAGAACAGGTATCCAGGAAGCTTGACTCCAGAGCTCCCAATCTATAAGGGAAACTGGGGAGGAAATTGAAAAGAAAGTATCTCCTCTGGTCAGAGTTGGAGCACCAGACAAAACAGCATGGAAAACTGCCAGAGAGTGCAAGCAGTTACAAATAGAAAAGTGGATGTCTGAGGTGTATGCTTTTTCTTAGTGAAAAAGACCAGAGACTACACTTGATTATCCAAACAAACTTTAATATCCTCTTTTCTCTCAAGGCTCACACTCAGGAATTCAGCATGACCTGATGGTTCACCTTTCCAATCTCTTCCCTTTCCAGAATTGTCTCCTGCCAGCCTGACTTGGCTTCCCTGAATTTCTGCAGCTCCCTCCTCAGTGTCTTCCTGAAACTAATTTTCAATTCCTACAAGTCATGACTCCACTAAATACACCCAACATTGATTTAAAAAATATTAATTCTTATCTTCTTTTATCCTTTTAAGACCTTCCCCACAATAAAAAGGTCAACTTCTTTAAAACAACAGCAAGTGGGTCTTTATGACTTCAATTCTTACAACACTATGAAGTAGACACAATTTCTCCCCTTTACAGACAAGTTGTACAATTTAAATCTAGTATAGCCACTTTGAAGTGTAAAGGGTTCTCAGGGAACATACCACACAAGACCTTTCTTTACTGACCTGTCTATATTTCTGGCCTCATATGCAACCATTTCCTTCATGCACCACAATTTTGTATTTTGAACCATCTGAAATTCTCTTAGACCTTCCCTTCAAGAGCTTGAGAATTCTTCTGTATCTTCCATGGTACTTATGTATCCATGACTAAGAATATTTTGTTCATTTGACAATCCTAGACACTCTCTCAACTCTATATATAGCTTTACACCTAGTTCAATGTCTGGAACATAAGAGGTAGTTAGTAAACATTTTCCAAGAAGATAATTGAAGCATAAGAGATACTAGGAAGAAAGTAGCAGAAATTCATTCCTTTATTTATATGATACCCTCTTCCAAATTCTTAGCATAGTTTTTCTACCTTCAGTTTAGTTTTCTTTTTTTTTATTAAAATGCTTCAGTAGATATACAATATCATCAGCAATCCACACAAACTTTACCAAGATATCACAAATAAAATTCTCTTTAAAACATTCAAATAATGTTCCTTTATTCAGTAACAGTAACCACCATTGGAGGCTGAGACAGATAAAACAAAAACATCAAACAAGATACAGTATATTGCCTTATTATCTTATGTAAGTCAACATTATCCTGTCTCTTTCTCTTGAGTTCAACTTTTTGTGCCCATGATTTGGCTTCCCACCTAATTATGTACTTAAGCTGGTACTCTCTCAGCTATTTCTGATGTCCCCTGTTATTTATTTTATTTTGTTAGTCTTTATCCAACATCTTTATGCACTCGAGTCTATAGATAGGCCCCATCCCAATATCTGCCCATGATTCTGACTTCTGTTACTGTCGATTAGTTTGGTCAGTTCTTGTATTTTATAAATATATTGAGTCATATAATATGTATTCTTTTCTGTCTTTTTTAGCTCTTCAGTGTAGCTGTGAAATTTGTTAACTAGTTTCAGATGTAGTAGTCTTTTTATTGCTGCACAGTATTGAAATATCTGAATGTGCCACAATTTTTATCCAATATTTTGTGAATTTGAATTACTCTGGTTTACCAATTATAGTGACAAATAATATACATTTTGGGGAAGACACATGCACTCATTTCTGTTGGGTATGTTCCAAACATTTCTGGAACATAGAATAAGTATTACCAAGAAGTCTTCTAAAAAACTGGTTTGCAATGGATATAATCATGTCCAATATATTTAAGTTACATTTGCTCCATATAATAGCCAACAAATAACTAGTCTTTTTAAAATTTTGCCCAATCTCTTAAAATTGTACACAGACTCCCTTAATGTCTTTATTACTAAACCCCTATTAACTGCTCCTTTAGGACTGACTCACTCTTTAGCTAAGCCTTTGCCTAACTATGCTAATATTCACCATTTTAGATCCAGCTATATTTTCTCCATATTCATCAATATTCCTTACTTAACTACAAACTATTTCTTCATCCAAACTCTTTCTTTTAGTGCATTAGATGGCAAGTTAATGTAACAATTCCCTGGAGTCTCTGGTTCTATGTCCTCTTTCTACCATACAAGTTTAGTGCTAATCACAGATTCAGCTCTCTGCTCATACTTTTTCATGTCAGCTGTCACCTGAATGAAACTACATAGCAATCCTCCCTCAGGAGCATCCTCCCTCTGTAGCATTAATTCTTTCATTCTATTTGATGTTAGACAGCTACAGCAATAAAGTTCACCATCACCTCAAATTCACCATGTAGAAAATAAAGTCACTGTTTCTTTTCTAGGCCTTTGCTGCCTGCTTAGGTTTCCCCAGAAGAAGGAAACCAAATCTGACCTGGTCATTCAATCTTAAAATCTTAAATCACGTATTATTTTGTTTCTTTCTCCCTCTATGTAGTAAATGATTGGATTCTCTTGATTCTTTATCAAATTTTATTTCTCATCTTTATCCCATTAAAATTTAAATTTGCAATGATAAATTTATATATCTTCTACCATTCATCAATGGATTTATTCTAATTATTCATATTTCTAATATTTAATTTTCTGTTTGCTCATCTTTGTCTTCAGACTGTCAGCACTACCATCACCACTGCCAAAGCCAGAACTATGACATCCCAGATTTGAATAGACACAGGCACTCTCTTAAGCAGGGCAAATACTAGGTTCTTTTATTATCCCTCTTTGGATAGTAATTAAAGCTGAGGAGATAAAAAGATATCAGGAGTATAAGATAAGCGACAGACTAGGAAAGCAGTTACAATATAAAACTCAGACAATCATTTTTTTTCTTTCCTGAACCTATTTTAACATTTCCAGAATAAACATTATTTTATAAGTCTGAACAATAGAATATGAACTAATGATTCCAACAATATAGGCACAAAAAGTAAATTTACAGAAATCAAAATTCATTCAAACAGAAACTCATACTAATTTATGAGAGAGAACTTAAAACAGAAATTTTCTCTCAATATAATCTCTAATAGAAAAGCACTCTATGAAGTATGAATGCAACATAAATTGTTGTAGTCCATATTTTAGACAGGAACAATTTTGATGTCAAGGAAATGGGAATGTAGAACTCTTAGGAGGAAATTTGTGGTACAGATAGGGTGGTGGCATTAGACATCCAATAATAATGACAGTGATAGTAATATGGTTGATGCCTTAAAAATGTGCTGATCAAAAATATTTAAAAAATACTGTGGTGGCTTTTTTAAATGCCACATTCCTTCCCTCCCTCCCTCCCTCCCTCGCTCGCTCGCTCGCTCGCTCCCTCCCTCCTTCCTTCCTTCCTTCCTTCCTTCCTTCCTTCCTCTAGTGCTGGCTTTCAGACCCAGGGACTAATGCATGCTAGGCAAGTACTCTGTAACTGACCTACAGCCCCAGTCCACACTTTCTTTGTTTTTTTAATTGTTTTTTTTTCAGTTATACACATGATATAATTCATTTTGACATAATTACAATAGCATGGAATATAATGTGTTCTAATTAAGTCCCCAGTACTTCCTCTTCTTCTCACCTCCTCAGTGATCTTTCTGCTATTAGGTTATAGCTTTTTTTTTTTTTTTGAAGATTAGTGCCATGTGTATGGACTTAATGGTGAGATTCATTGCCAGCCCACATATTACAAAATGACTTTCTTCAAGAGGTAGGCTGGACTCAGTGACTCACTTCTAATCAATAGCAAAAAGTAGAGGTGACAGTGTGCTACTTAACAGACAAGGTCATAAAAGGTACTGTGAGCTTCTCCTCATACTGTCTTAGACTTCACCACGTGGAAAGCTAGGAACCATATTAAGTGGTACACCAGATGCATGTGGCAAGGAACTAAAGTCTCCTGCCAGGAGCCGTGTGAACAAAGATGTTAGAAACAGATCCTCTAGCACCAGTTAAGCCTGCAGATTCACAGACAAAAATCAGTCAGGTAAGCAACTCCTAAATTCCTGTGTCATGAAAACTAAGACAAAAAGTATTTATTGTTTTAAGCCACTGTGCTTTGGAGTAGTTTATTATGCAGCAAGAGGGAACTAATACAACTACATATAACAAACTTGACATCCTGAACTAAATAAAACCACAAAATTTAAAATAAAACCTAGACATCACATATTATTTACCAACTTAGTTGTTCAAAATATAATAATATCTGATAATGAAGAAGATGTAGAGACATACACTTTCAGATATTGTTTACAATTTCAGGTATAAAAGTTTGGCAAGCTGTAATCATATCTTTAATATATTCAGCTGTATAAAGTTTGGCAAGCTGTATTCATATCTTTAAAATAATAACAACATGACTTTTTGATATGGCTCTACCTTGGGAATTTGTGCTAAGGAAATAAGATTTGTACATATATTTACATATAAAAGTATTTATGAGATGGATATATGTGATTCTAAAAACTTGGAGCTCTTCTAAACTAGTGATCAATATTGATAGATCTACATGATGTTGCCCTTAAAATTTATTTTATACATTATTATTTAGTCATGCATTATTGCATGAATTTGGTGCATGTTCAATTTTATTTTGTTTTTATATTTGATGATATAGGAAAACATTGTCGATAAGTATAAATATTTCACTTTGAAAAAAATGAAGAGTACAATTTTAATTTGATGAAAAGTTGTATGTGTGTACATATGAATTTGTGCATGCATATGGGTATATGAGTATTGAAAGAAGACTAGAAATAGAAACACCACAAAGTTAATATGTACCTGGGTAAAGAATTAAGAGTCTTTTGTTTTATTTTTTTTTCTACTTATCTACATTATCAATTTCCTAACATTGAGAATGCAATTTTTCTAGTAGAGAAAATAATGCCAATTATTATAAGACATTGTAAATGCTCTCCTGGAAGACCTTATGTCATCTGACCCCTGGTGACCATGTCCAGACTCTTCTTAAACATCCTCCCTTGCTCCTTAGGATTCCAGCAACATTGAATT
Organism: Marmota marmota marmota; assembly: GCF_001458135.2. Classification (NCBI taxonomy): domain Eukaryota; kingdom Metazoa; phylum Chordata; class Mammalia; order Rodentia; family Sciuridae; genus Marmota; species Marmota marmota. The sequence goes on from NW_026000142.1 coordinate 31,873,899, forward strand.
TACTGACCTGAAAGCTCCTCTACCTTCTTCCTATTCACTAACTCTCTTTCCTCCTGGAATGGGGTGTTCACATCTGAGCAGGGCTGCTTCAGTCCCTGAGCTTCCCCCTCACCTCAGCCCAGAGGGACATTATTGACCATGGAATTCAAAGCAGTCAATGAACAAATTCTGTTCCTCAGACTTCTGGTCTTCTGAGCTCTTTTTACTATTAAGTCTCTATATTTTATTTTCTTGCTTGTTTACTGTATTATCTCCCTTAACTCATAAACTATAAAATTAGAGTTAGAAAACCTGCCTGTCTTGATAGCTGTTGTCTTCCTGCTCCCTAAAAATGCCTAACAAATAATAAGAACTCAGGAAATGTTTTCTGAATGAGTGAATGTTAGAATGAACACCATCATTAGGATTATTAGCCATCATCCAGCCTTTATACTATCACCCCTCTTGGCTTATGGCTACTGTACTTTTTAATTTTTCTTCCTACACTTAGGAAATCAGTGAATTTCTCATTCACTAGAGTCTATCACCGATAGGTTACTATTATGGTTTGGATGTAAAGTGTCCCCACAAAACTCCCATGTTAATGCATAAATACTTATAGGTAAAATGATTAGAGCATGAGAGCTAGAACCTACATTGTCCATTTCTAGTTTGATGGACTAACTGGATAGCCAGTGAAAGCAGGTGAGATGTAGAGATCTCCCCTGGAATCCCTTCCCCTCTTCTCCCTCTCTCCCTGTCTCTCTGCTTCCTGGCGACCAAGAGAGAAGCAGTTCTCTTTCCCTAGGAGGGTGTGCCTCAATTTGGGCCCAGAACAATGGAGTAGGTAGTGCATGGACCAAACCTCTGAACAGGGAAGCCACAATAAATTTTTCCTCCTCTAAGTTGATCTTGTCAAGTCTTCTGGTCACAGGGAAGAAAAGCTGACTAACATAATTACCCTTAACTACAGCAAAAGATCATGCAAAGTGGGGACTCACCGAACAATGAGGGAAGGCTTATACAAATTCTGTACACTTTCACGCTTGGTACTAAAAAGCTAACTCCATGAGGGAGGCAATGATTTGTCCTTTGCTGCTTCCAGTCCCTAATCAGGACCTGACATATATTAGGCACTCAATAAATAAATAATTATTGAATATATGTATTTATGAATGACTTACTGAGGAAATAGTCAATGTATTTTGTTCTATGTTTTCATAAAAATAACATAATTTAAGGGGAAGGGAAAAAATCAAATGTAATTCTGTGCAAGGACACATACTGTGACCTAAAACGTGTAGCAATAAAAGTGCACTAAATGAAAATCACTTGCCCATGAACCAATCTCACCCGCAAGCATTAAGTAAATTTGATATGAAATATATACACAGCTGCACAAATGCATGACTTTTTCCATCAAGCAGCCAGCTTTCTGGTGCTGCCAATTAAATCACAGCATAAATTTATTACTTCAATTAAACATCAAAATTTACTTAGACTCTACAGCAGGATCCTTGGCTCTGTCGTGTAGTTCTCTGAAAAGGGCTGGAAACCATGCCACATTGAATTGTTTTCCCAAATAATCAAAATTTCAATATCACTCCCCTCTTATAATTACTTCTTAAAATTCAAACCCATCTCAGAGCAGTATTTGCCAATTATTTGACATTTTCTTTTTAACTTCTCTGATCTTTTTGAATAGATAGCACAGCTGTTCACCCAAGGTGATGTGGAAGCCCCCTATCAGGTTGCGCTCTGATTCTATCAGTCCCCGAAAGCAGCTATATCATTATCTCTGGAAGGGGTCTTTCTGCAAAGAGCCCATAGTTTGTGTATGCTTTTCATACACCCTCCAGAGGGACAAATACCATCTAACTGGCTTTACACTGTCATTTCCAATGAAAACCTGTAATTACTTTTTACAAGCAGCACTTCACCCTGCCAAGTTGATTAAAGGTGATACACCCTGGAAGGCAAAGAGAGGCATTGCTCAGACATCAAAGTGTTTATCTAGTAAGCGAGAGGACAGTGGCATGTACACAGTAAGCACTAAATACTTGTTTTTAGATGACTTCATATTTGCTTGTTGATGGACAATAAAATTAATGATTCTCTTGTGAAACATGATAGACTATTAAAGAGTAAATTGAGCAGACCCCAATAGACTTTTATAGCATCACTTATTAAAGATATCCCACTATAAAGGATATACCATTCCAGGGTCTCCATTCTCACCTCATTTACATTTACACCAATTAAGTACTCACTTAACTATTCTCATTTCTTTACGAGGAAATAAATCAAATAGGTAGTTTTACTATATCATATTCCTTAACTGAATTGAGTTATTTACTTTTGCTGATTAGAGAGATCAGTTTTGAAAGATTGTTTAGAGAAAATATCCTTAACTACAGTATGTTAAACTTTTTTTTTCTTTTCTTTTGGTACTGGGGGTTGAACCCAGGGGCATCTTACCACTACATCCCCAGCCCCCTTTGTTTCTTTTGTTTGTTTGTTTGTTTTTGGAGACAGAGTCTCACAAAGTCCTTACAGCCCTTGCTTGGTTGCTGAGGCTGGCCTCAATTTTGCAGTCCTCCTGCATCAGCCTCCCAAGCTGCTGTAATTATAGGCATTCCACATCACACCTGGCCAGTTAGTTAAACTTTATATTGAACATTTGTCTCCATTTTTACTTATCTGTTGTGGAACGTTTAAACATCTTTTTATGTTTGAAGAATATCCCAAGATGTTAATTATGTTGAGAGGTTGTGCTTACATCCAAGTATAGAAATCAAAGCTTATTTTCCTACCTCCTTTGTTCCTGTGACTTGGCCGAACACTTTGACTCAGCCAATCAGATGGACTTGCTCTTTTTCAGTGACCCAGAGAAGCAGTACAGTGACATTTCCATCCTGGCAACAGGAATAACAACTAGTCTTGGGTACAGTAACAGCTGTTTCAGGTGTCCAGTGCTGACAGCAACAATGTAAATCATGATATTCATATTCAGGGGTGCTGGCATGTATGTCCTCTCTAGCATGGCTTCTAACGTGAATTTAAATTTGGTTCTTAATTTTGTAGATGACACAAGGTACTCCTTTAATAAATATATCTGCTATTGAAATTAGGTTGTCATAATATGTTATTTGTAACTATAAACCTTATGAGGACAACTTCTTAGTATTGGATACTTTGATAAATTATTTGTTGATATCCATCCCCCCTTTTTTAACACCAACTGATAGTTGGCCATTTTGAGCCAATTTAAAATGCTACTATCTAAGAGGCAGTTGTTTAATCAGAGAGCAATTTCATAATTATCTGTATAGCAGTGTCAGTACAATTCTGTATTGAATATTCAATTACATTTTGCCATTTTTATCTTATCAAATGATTGTAGATTGGAAAAGTAATATTGCTAATGCTGAGGACAGAAGCATAAGTATGACTGCATTAATAGAATAATGACAATGGTAGAATCAAACCTAATAAAATTGACCAATCTCCAACCTCTACTGGAACTGCATATCAATTATATGTAGCTGATACGTAATTGTGTTCATATACATACAAAATATAGGGAAAATATACCATTGAAGATAGTGCCATAAACATATAAAACTGAATCTTATAATTTTTAGGTCTTGCTAACATGTGTTTATATGTTCAACTCATATTTTCTACCTCAGATATTCAACTTTTAGCAATTTGTTACATAAAAAAACAGGAGAGTGCCCACCTATGATTACATATCAATATGCTTTATATAATACACAGAAGGTAATGTACACATTTTTCAATTATCATTAATTCCCTAACACATAGATATTAACAAATAAAATTATATATCTGAAAAAAAATAAAGAGCCATCCTTGAGGTCAAATCAAGTAAGTTCCAAGAATTATCTGTTATAAAATCATAAATCCTACTCTTATTTCTTTGGAGTTAGCAATGTAACAATCAAACAAACATTAATGATAACCCCACAAAGTGGTAATCTAAAATCCCATATTTCAATCCCTGTCTAGAGTGGTGAATGAATTATGTCCATGCACTGCCCAGAGACAGAGGTGATACCTCTATTAGGAATATCTCTATGAAAAGGCCAAGAAAACTGCCCAGTTGTATGGTACTAGCCTGTTCCTGTGGTTACCAGGGAGTTTATCAGTTCATGACCTTAAGATTCAAACACCAGCTTCTGGCATCGGGGGTAGGGGGTGAGGTGGAAGGGGTTGGGGAGTTGGGGAGGTGCGGGGATTGTGGGTACAAGCTGATGACTGAAACTGGACTATTCAAACTTTTGACCTTGGTTCTGTTTTAAAGTAACTTTCTTACAATGAATCACTTTGATATTGAAACCTATATAATAAATGTACAGAGTCTGCTGGTGGCCAGTATCTCTCCCATCAGGAGTTTGGTTGGTCCACCAAGACCTACTTTCTCTATATTTATGTCTGTCTGTCCTTTGTTCCAATCCTCTTATAGTCCCATTTGGAAAAATGAAGAAACATCACACAGGCAGCAACAAATCTCCACATTGAAAGTTTCACTAGTGTCATCTGAATCTTAAATCAAATCTTACTGGCAGCAGACACAGGATGATGGAATTCAGAGGCAAGCAGCAGCAGGCACTGCCTAATCAGCACAGAGGTTCCTGTGCAGGTGTCCTTACAATGCCAGTGGGTTCTCAGTACTTGCAACGTTTTCTGGGAATTTAGGCATAAACCACTCAATTTCTCTTCCAGGTCCTGGCATCCATAAAGCCACCTACCTACACTTAGTCACCAACCTCAGCATTTTCTTCAGGGAAACACTGAAGAAATCAGTTCCACGATTTCCTTCCCTCTTCCATAAAAAGAATTTCATTGCATTTTACAGGCCTAATACATAATCAATATTTGCAGAAAAAAATAGAATTTTCTTCTTAAGGTAATTCACTTATAATTGATAGGTTTACCTGGTCCAGGAAGTGTCTGCATTTTCAAAGAGCAACAATAAACTGAAATCGATATGCTCTGCAGACACAGGTGACCACAGGATCCTTTCTGCCCCTCTTTTCATTCAGGGTTGCAATTTACCCATTTCTAGCAGTAACATGCATTGCCTGTGGTATAGCTCACTGCTGAAAATTTGCTAATCAAACTTTAAGAAAATTCATATTTTTAGGTGGACACAATATCTTTAATTTTATTTTTATTTTTACGTGGTGCTGAGAATTGAACCCAGTGCCTCACGCATGCTAGGCAAGCACGCTACCACTTGAGCCTCATTCCCAGCCCAAGAAAATACATATTTTTTAGATTAATATGCCACACATAGAATCTGATTATTAACCAAATAGGTTCTATTTCTTAGAAACCAAATGAATGGCCAATAATGTTCTCTCTGAGATAGGTCTCATTATTGACCATTAATAATTCTAACCTTGAGAGAACATGAAGAGATAAAACCCTTTTACCCAAGTATATTCTGATCTGAATGTAAATAAATGTATATGGAATTGAACCTAAAAACATTCCTTAAAGAATATCTACTCTCTTCTTCTCACATAACTTGCCATAGTTGCTTTCTTCTGAGGCTTCGGTTTCCCATAACATTTTGATCCTTTAATAATTGCCTTTCAAAATTGTTAGGATCAGGAAAAATTAAATTTACCTGGAAAAAAAATAATAACTCTGATATAAAATACTTATTGTTTGTACCAAAGCAGCTTTACAATTATTTTGAAAAAAAAAACCTAAAATATGCAGCAGAGATGTACTTCAGTATTAGAGCACTCAATTAGCTTTAGCATGTGTGAACCTCTGGGTTCAATCCCCAGCACAAAAAAAAGAAAAAGAAAGAACCTAAAATATAATTAGGTTGTATCTTATAACAAGACTATCCTTAGTTCAGGTGATTTCATGTGATCTGCTCTCTGATCACAGCCTAAATGATCAAAGGTAAAATGGGATTGGTTATCTTAACCACAAAAACTTTATTCTGTACCATTGGTCTCCCAGTCTGTTTTGGTGCCAATACCATGCTGGTTTTGTTACTATTGCTCTGTAGTATAGTTTAAGGTCTGGTATAGTTATGCTGATGTCACCTGCTTCACTCTTTCTGCTAAAGATTGTTTTAGCTATTCTGGGTCTCATTTTACCAGATAAATTTCATAATTGCTTCTTCTATTTCTATGAGGAATGTCATTGGGATTTTGATTGGAATTGCATTAAATCTGTATAGTGCTTTTGGTAGTATGGTCATTTTGATAATATTAATTCTGCCTATCCAAGAGCAAGATAGATTTTCCCATCTTCTAAGGTCTTCTTTGATTTCTTTCTTTATGGTTCTGTAGTCTTCATTATATAGATCTTTCACCTCTTTCGTTAAGTTGATTCCCAAGTTTTTTTTTTTGAGGCTATTGTAAATGGGATAGTTTTCCTCATTTCCCTTTCTGAGGATTTGTCACTGATGAATGAATAAAAAAAATGTGGCATACAAACGCAATGGAATATTACTCATCAATAAAAGAGAATAAAATCATGGCATTTGCAGGTAAATGGATAAAGTTAGAGAAGATAATGCTAAGTGAAATTAGCCAGTCCCCAAAAAACAAATGCCAAATGTTTTCTCTGATATAAGGAGTCTGATTCATAGTGGGGTAGGGAGGGGGAGCATGGGAGGATAGATGAACTCTAGATAGGACAGAGGAGTGGGAGGGGAAGAGAGGGGGTAATGGGTTAGAAATGATGATGGAATGTGATGAACATCATTATCCAAAGTGCATGTATGAAGACACAAATTGGTGTGAATGTACTTTGTATGCAACCAAAGATATGAAAACTTTGTGCTCTATGTGTGTAATATGAATTGTAAAAAATGCATTCCACTGTCATATATAAATTTTAAAAAAATAATTAAAAAACATAAAAACCATGTCATTTTCTGAGATTTCACACTGAAGGAACATGAAGAAAAGACATAATGACTGGAAAAAAATTAAACTTAACAAAACCTGGTATTTGATTATTAAAATAAAAGTAAATCTTGTGAATAAGAAAAAGACAGTATCCAGCCACAGTGGTGCATGCTTGTAATCCCAGCTCCTTGGGAGGCTGAAACAGGAGGATCCCAAGCTCAAAGCCAGCTTCAGCAAAAGTGAGGCACTAAGTAACTCAGTGAAACACTGTCTCTAAATAAAATACAAAATAGGGCAAAGTATGTGGTTCAATGACCAAGTGCCTCTGAGTTCAATCCCTGGTACCCCACCCACCCCCACCCTCCAAAAAAAAAAGGAAACTGAAAAGACAGCTAATTAAAAATCAATGAAACTTC
>NW_026000142.1:31882839-31982457 GCF_001458135.2 Marmota marmota marmota
TATATATATATATATATATATATATATCACTCTAATCTTGTTCCAAACATCAACATAAGGATATTTATTTTAGGATTATAGTATTTCTAAGACTTGCTCTGTTTCCTGCATTTCATCAATTGCCTCTGTTTTCGTTTTTGTCCTTTTCATTACATCTACCCTTGTGACTTTCTCTTTTTTTCAAGCTTTTTTCAAGTAATCTCTGTTTATCCATATTTAAAAATAAGACATTGAATACTAAATTAAGGTCTTTTGTGCATGGACAAGTTTGCTGATTTGTGGGCTGTACCACAGAGTTCGGTTGACAATATCCTGGTCACTCTTCTGTTGAATCCCAAAATGTCAGTCTCTATAGATTACATCTATTGAACAAATAAAATTTAAGTCTCCATATTTCTCTCTAATTCAGGAATTCAATCAGAAGGTAGTTGGAATCTCTCAGTTCAAAGTACAGACTTCCTTTAATACTAACAGACTTTCTTCTCAGAATTTCTTCTTTTAGAGTGATGACTCATAGGTCTCTTATCTCCGGTTGAGTGCAGAACTCTCTGGGTTCAACTTGGGGCTCATTTCAAGGCAGGTCTGGACACATAGCTCCTTTTAAGGACTTTCAACCAATCTTTATGTCCTTAGCCTTATTTTGTAAGCCATCTTTCACAGACACCTTGTGTTCCCAATTTCTAAATTCTTTCAAAGTCCTGAGGTATAAATAGGATTACTTCTTAATATAGACTGCTTTTATTATATTTTGTTCAATGTACACACTTGGCTTTGATGCCATCTCAGCTCTCTAAGTCAATGACCATCCTTTTAGTTCTAAAATTCTATTAGAAAGCTTTATCTAACATTTCTCTCACATAATATTTGTACTCACAGATTCAAGCCTTTTTATTCTTTTAGGATATTTTAATGGAGAGTTTGGGAGAAAGCAGAGATAAATATACCAGTTCAAATCATCATGCTTAATCAAAACTCTGGTAAATATTGATTTTATAGTAATGTAAACTGAATCAGCTACATTTTGCTATGGTTAAATATCTAGTAATTTCTTCTTAATGCTAGTTGCAGTATGAGTGATTTTATGAAACTATATCCAAAAATGTTTTTATGTAAAAATCATCTATAGAATAGAAGAATAAGGAAAATTTGGACATGATTTCAACCCCTTTTCATCACAAGTCATCTCTTAAATCCCAGGATTCAGAGTTGTTTGCACTTGAAGTTTCCATATGGTAGCTTGACTCATCATTTGTTTTTACAATAATTGGGTTTTCTGGTGAAACAAAAATAAGATTTTTTTGTACTCTGAGATGAGATATTTTATTCTTGGGAGAGAAATATATTTTAAGATAAAATTAAATTGACTAATACATCATAGCACTAACTATCTCCTAATGTTAAAAACATATTTCATGAGTCAGGGAATCTATCAAGCATGAATTAATTATAAAGGAATCCCTTGTAACTAAACAGATGATTACCAAGATTTGGAGAAGTTGTATCACCAAAGCTCAAACATGTACAACAAAATGTAAACCAACAATCTACAAATGAAGTATCATATTCTGAAATAAGATCATTGAATATGCTAATAAATTTAAGAGCTGATGCTTTTAATTTGTATTTTTCCACCTACATTTTATGTTAAGATTGCTTAACTTTATTTTTACAAGATGATTTAACTTTATAAAAAACTAAATCAGTCCTAGTTTATCAAAATTGCATATGACATTATCTATATTTATACTTTGTCAATATTTTTACATGCTGAATTCCACAAGAAATAGTGACCATCTAATTATAAGTTACACAATATCTTTCAGGACTGGAAGTAAAACTTGAAACATCACTTTTGGAGAAAACACATATTTCCCAAACTCAATATTGTCCATCTCTTCAATTACTTTAGAGAGGTAAGAATATCTTAAACTTCAAAGATAATGTAGACTGTTTAATACAGTAAAATAACATGTATAAGGATTAAAGATTCAATAGTTAAATTTCAGTATCAGGGAAATGTTTGTCAAAAGTATAAAATTTCAGTTAGAGAAGAAGGGATGCAAAAGATTTATTGTTCAAAATAGTGGCTATACTTAATAACAGTATTGTGGGTTTTTAAAAAATATTTTTATTAGTTGCTAATGAATTTTACTTATTTATTTATTTATTTATTTGTATGTGGTGCTGAGACAGGAACCCAGTGCCTCATATATGCTAGGCAAGTGCTCTACCACTGAGCCACAATCCCAGCCCCACAGTATTGTATTTTTCTTTAATTGTTGAGAGTAGATTTTAAGTGTCTTCACCAGAAATAAATGATAAGTATGTGAGGTAATTCATATGTTAATGAGCTTGGATTAGCATTCTACAATGAATCATATTTCAAAACATCATATTATGATACAATTTTGTCAACTAAAATTCAAAGTTGCTAGATAAATAAAAATGGAGCAAAAAAAATATTTAAAGAATGCCCAGGCCACCTATTATCAAGCATGTCCAGAAAAAGCAAATAATCTTCCAACTATACTCTGACTCAGATATTTTACTCAAGGAGGACAGTTTCAAATTTTAGCAGGACAGATGGTTTAGTGATTTACAGTGTATGAACATCAATGAGTCACTATTGCTGTATAATACAAGACCACTTTGCGACAGAAATAAGGAGCAAAGGGTAAAAAAAAAATATGAGGATACAAGATTAACATGTACATATTGAACAGAAAAAGCTGTCTCTATGAATGGCCCTTTGAAAATGGGGTTAGCATCTCAGAGCATTTCTGACATCTGAATCAGTTAACTTAATGTGTTAAGCTAAAATTTCACAGCCTTAAGCAACTCAACTATTATAAGTAACTGAAGTTTTATCCTCTCACAATTAATTAGCAGAAAGACACATAATTAGAAACCTTCTTAAAATAGCAAGAAGGATTTTGATGAATTTAGAGAAATTTAGACTTAATTACACATTATATTTTTACATGCTTGTCTCTTTTTAAGCCACCTATCCAACTCCTATTCACTTCAATATATATTGATATACAAAGTACCTATAGCATTTTTTGACCCCACCCCAACCCCTCAAATAGGTAAGAATTCATTCTCTCCCCTGTGTATTACCACTGTACCTTTATAATGATTTCCCTTCGAACATGATACTCCAATAAACATACACACACACACACACACACACACACACTTATATAGATGCTTTTTATTAATCATATATGCATGTGAAGAAATTCTTAACATCTCAACATGTATGTACCTGGCTTATATTTCAGCCTATAATCACTAGGATTCTAATATATGATACATTATTTTAAAATGATTTATGTATGTGGTTAGAAACTGTCTACATATCTGTAATGATTTTTATAAATTTAAGGGTCTATGATAGATGATATGATCTTCGTTTTTTTCTTCAAGTTCCTATTTTAAAGGGGATTCCCTTGCCTGCCATGGTAGAGCATGCATGTAATTCCAGCAGCTTACGAGGATAAGGCAGAGGAGGATGGTGAATTCAAAGCCAGTGTCAGTAAAAGCAAAGCCCTAAGCAACTCATTGAGACCTTGTCTCTAAATAAAATACAAAAAAGGGCTGAGGATGGGGCTCAGTGGTCAAGTGCCCCTAAGTTCAATCCTCAGTACCAAAAAAAAGGGGGGGGGGAATTATCCCCCCTAAAAAAGTAAGCCATAGGAACTATCCCATTCAATAATATAAAAAACAATATTGATGGTTTATATAAGAAATAAATATCTCCTCACATATAATACTGAATACAGATATTACCTTCTTAATTTTAGGGGGTTGGAGAGGATGTTGAAAGATAATATACTATTTTCCTCTTATGGGTAACTTTAATTAGATGTGTATTTTTCTAATTTCATTGTAAATGCTACAGCATAATAGAAAAAAATATACAGAATTTTGTACATTAGCAAACCTCAAGCAGGGTCAATATTCCCTTTCAAAAGAAATTACATAGAGTTTCATAATTTCATAAATTGCATTAGCTATTCAATGTCTTATTCATAATTATGTAGTACAGAGGGTCCCTACTAAACAAACAAACAAACAAACAAACAAGTACTCCCAGAATAAAGTAGCTATGTTTATTCTGGAAACTGCCTTTCACATATAATGTCATCTAATGTGTTTAATGGCATCATTCAATTCAGTTATTCAGCACATCCTCCCTGGAATGTATTATATTTAAGGTGCTGGAAGCCAGTAATAAAGACTTTGCTATCAAACAAAACAAATAATGAGCAATCTTAAAAATACCTACATATTCACCTACCTTCTAAACAACCTTATAACCAAATGAGACCCAAGCATATTTTCTACTATTATTCTTGTGATATGGATATATCAGAAGCAGAATTTATTGCCAAGGAGTATATTTTTAAAATTTCTTTTTCGTTGTAGATAGACACAACACTTTATTTTATTCATTTATTTTTATGTGGTGCTGCGGATCAAACACAGTGCCTCACACATGCCAAGCAAGTACTCCGCCACTGAGCCACAACCCCAACCCCAAGGGGTACTTTTTATTAAAATCAAGTAGGGTACCATTGAGACTTTAATAAAAAAAGAAAAAAAAACTTATTAAGTATATTAAAACAAAAGTGTTACAAAATACATCACTAATTAGTACATTTTATTGCAAAAAATTCATATCAATTCACCACAAAGAAGTGTTTGCAGCTATCAAAATATCAATTATAATTACTAAGCAATAATTAGTGCTTCAGGAGTATTGACCATAAAGAAGAGTATCACATAAATTTTCTTCAGAAACTGAAATTTTAAGAACAATAGAAACATTTCCATAGACTACTATCTATTTTATATTTATTATATATTAGGTAATATATTTATCTATATATTTCCATAGACTACTATCTATTCAATTTCCAAATTTACTAACATATATTAGAGAAAAGGACTGTAATTGCCACTAAAAGACATATAACATAACACATTTTACACATTTCAATCTAAGGGTCACATTATAATATTTTTTTCTTATTTATAATCTAAATCTAATGTTTTGTGCAATCATCCTATTCGTAGAAACAAGAGTAGATGTGAAGATTAAATAAGAATCAAAATGGGCCCTTCTGGACTTTGCCCCTAATGGGAACAATGAAACACACAAGCAAAAACTTTTTTAATCATCAATTTGTGATCATTGCTCTGAAGAGGATGTAGATGGTTGTCTGTGATTCAGAGTAACAATTTGGGGTAGGGTGTCTAATTTAAACAATGTAGTCAAAATTGACTATTTTGATCCATTGACCTTCATTCTGAGACCTAAGCATAAAGCAGATAAAGCACAAAACTTGAGAAGATTTTTCTAAGTAAAGGGAATACAAAATGCAGATGCTTTTAGGTAGTAATGAAGAAAAAAGAGACCCATGGACCATGGAAGCACTGTGAGAGGTCACGAAAAAGGAAATCAAGTCTGAGAGGAAAGGAAAAAACACATCATAAAGGGGCTGAAAGGCCTTCATAGGAGTGCAAATGTTATTCCAAATGAATATAACTTCAAATGGAAAATAATGAGAATTTGAAAAGTTCTTCTATTGTGTAACCTATAAACCACATTGTTCATGTAAAACAAAATTAGGAAGCACAAGTAATTCATATAAAACTAGAGTTTCATTCAAAAAATATATAAACATCTCAGTGTTTTTATCATAAATAGTCAATAAAGAGTATATATTAGCAGAAATTATTTTCATTTCCTAAAGTTTGAACATGCAAAAAATACATTTTTACAATGAAGGGATATTATTAAATGAAAGTCAAACAAAGAAAAGCCTCTTATTTAGACCAATGTTAAAGCAATCAATATACTAATAATTCATAATTAATATATCATCTATATTGAATAGAAATATTTAACTAAATATTAATAGCCTAAAATATCACAAATATTATAACAGACATATTTACCTATATATTTATCTGTATATATGTATTTATCTAACTTCTTAAAGTTGAAATATTCATGCTATGGAATACAATCTCATCCTTCAAAACACAATCTAAATATTTCAATGTCCTCATCTGGTACTAGTATCTGGATTAATGCTGTTAGTGATTATAATGAAGCAGCTGGTGATAACTTCCCAATTTAAATTTTAAAAAAGAAGATAATGAATTGATTATATCCAAATGTAAACACTGCAATTCAATTTACATATTACACTTTAATTTCATTTGTGTCAAAATTGAGATGATAAGAAAGTGATGCCTAAGGATTTGATATTCTAATAAGGTTATCAAATGTTCTAAAATATCTTGATGAACATTTTTAACATACAAATTTAATAAATGCAAATATAAAAATATTTTATAGATAGTACATAAAAAGTATTTTGCCCTAGCCTATAATGAAAACATTGCTATTCATTTCAAACCATCTTGACTACCACTAATTAATTTTGTGATCTTTAGAAATTTAATGTATCTAACTTGTAGATACCTCTCTCTGAAATGGCAACTGTATGGATGAACTGAGATACTGCATTTGGATTGCGTTAATGTATTTAGAGAGAGTCTGATGCATGCATGTACATGAATACAGCTTGGCTTCTGAAGGAACTATCTGCATGCAAATAATACAATGATATATATAAAATGTACAAATCATAATTACCTTTGGGTAATAGAACTTAAAATGTTTCTCTTCTTCATATGTCCTACACTGAACATGTATGTTTTGTAATTTTTAAAATGTTACTTTAAATACTAAAAATAAATTCATAGTATGTACTATGTCAAATTCTGTATAATTTTATACACATACACACATATGTTTATTCTTTAAAGCAAACTCACATACATTATTTTTGTCTATATTAATATCTTGTATTTCTATTGAAGCACACCTAAATTTCTAAAAGAATTAAATGAATAAATAGTGCTTAAGAAGTTTACCTCTTCCATCTTAATAATGCTTGGAATTATTTTATATCTGAATTTAAAAGGACTAAATGTTGCCAGGCAGACAGGTAAATACTTCGTTTACTTCATTATTTTTTTCTGCATTCGCTATGCTTACCATCTTAGCTCAGTTGAAAACTGAAGGGGAAAAAATGGTTATATTTGTCTTCATTAATTTTTTACAGACACTAAAAGAACTGTACTTGTGTTTAAAATGCTAAAAGCACCTATTCTTCCAGACAGCTGTATGTACTGGTCATTAAAGAATATGGGAAAGCCAGAGAAAATTGTTTTTGTCTAATTCTTCGGAACACCAGGATAATGAGACTTTTGGCACAAACAGTATTCTTAGTTGTTTCTGTAGTCAGCATACTAAATAAATGTAGCACATATCAACAATATGTGGGAAGAATTACAAGAAAAAGGTAACATTAGTGAGTATACTAACTGACCATCAGCAGTCTTACAGCTCCTGAGAGAACTATTTTGCTTAAACCCTTATATGTTACTTTTCCATTAAAAAATATTAGAACCTTACTTAATGTATTTGTTTCAAATTTTGTTATGAAAATAAACTTTTATTAATTTTAATTTGTCATTTTAAATAGCAGCTATTTTCTCTTGACTCAAAAAAATGTACAGAGTAGCAGTAGTAATTTTACTAAAATATGGCATGGAAATGAATGAGATAACCTTATCTGTCCAGCATTTATACCAATGAGAACGTGATGATTCAATGCAAATATGACTGATATTATAATGGGTTCAGCAACCTGTGTTTTACCAATTCATATAATATTTTGATATGGGGAAAATAATAATTTTGTCTCTCCTGCTCTACAGTTTTAAGCATATAGTTTTCTTATATAAGGTAGTCAGTGGAGGATAATCAATGGTGAAAGAATTGTCCATAAATAAATGCAAATATAAATTTATGTTTTCCTACAGGAAATTGTGTCAGATATTGAAAGTAACAAAATTTTGGATTTTCCCTACACTTACCTTAAGGCAATGCTTTCCTACTGACTAATGAACTAATGATATTTCAAGAATTTTGTGTAATTTTAAAAAACTATGTAATATAATTGAAAATACATATTTATAATTGAAATTCAAGAAAGATTTATTTGCTATAAAAAACCTAAACATTTACATTCTAGTATTTTCCTCATGGTTGAAATGCAAAATAATAATTATCTACCATTTGGCTATTTAATGACTAGAATTTCACTTGGTAGGAGGAGATTCTGGAAGCATAGTGACTTGAATATGTCTCCCTTGCCTTCTGCTCTTATATCCTTATTTTCTCTTAAGTAAGCCAGCAAGCCATTTGCTTTTGCTAAATGAATCACCTCCTAGAACCTTTGGACAACTGGTTTTATGGAGATTTGTATCAATTTGTTGAGGGCTGCCATGACAAACTATCACATACAAGGTGCCTTAAACAGTAAAGTTAATTTGGGTTTTTTTTTTTTATAGTTTTGCTATACTAAAAGCTAGATATCCAAGGTAAAGTTGTCATCAGTGTTGTCTTTACATCCTACATTCAGGAACTCTATCTTTGGCTTGACCCCAGGTCTTCACATAGTCTTCCCTCTGTGTGTCCATATCCATCATTTCATTTTAAAGGACAACAGTCATGTTGACTGAGAGCCCACCCTAATGACCTAGCAATAACTTAATTGCCTCTTTAAAGATCCTGTCTCCAAATATGATGACTTTCTGAGAAGTTGGGAGCCCAGTGCATGAACTTAGGGATACAATTCAGCTTGTAATAGGATCTAAGGGTAAAAAATTCTTATAGGACTTATTTCCCCAAAGAGGCAAAACATTAATTGGAACTTGTGTGGAAATCCAGTATTGGGACCAGAAGAGTTGGTGCTATTGTTTAGATATGGCTGTTTCCCCAAAAGATTGTGGGTTGGAAGACTGGTCCCCAATGTGGTAGTGTTGAGATTGAAGCCCAGTGGATGGTAATAAGGTCATGATGGATTAATGCTAACGCTAGGAAAGGTAAGAACTTATGTGACTGGATTTCTTCTTATGAACATAGGTTATCAAAAATATCCTTCTGCTCCTCCACCATTTTGTAATATAGACAGCAGGGCATTGCCAGGGTCCAGTGTCATCCTATTTGGCCTCTGATTAATAGAAACATGAGAAAAGTAATCTCTCCACTCTATAAGTTATTTAGTCTCATAAATTTTGTTATGGCAATAGAAAAAAGAATAAGATAGCACCCAATCTGTTGCCTCCACTCCCATCCTGATTTGGATACAGTCTTAGGAGAGTCTTCTGATATCAGAAAGCCAAGAAGGATGATTTCTGTAGTTTCTTCTCAACTGAGCCATAAAATAGTGTGTGTGTGTGTGTGTGTGTGTGTGTGTATGCGTCTGTATTTATATGTGTGAGTGCATGTGTGGCAGGACAATGATGGAGCATGTATGTCAAACTTTGGGGGAGTATGGGTCAATATGACATAGCAATTTGTTCCTAATCTGTGACTTTTTTGTAAGTTTACAATTTTTTTTTCAAATAATACCAATATGGGGGGGGAGCATACAAAAAGGAGTTAAGGAAGTGGTGGGGGCCTTAACTACTTTTGAATTTCAGAATGTTCAGAGGCTCTGGTAGAGAAAGACCTACCTCAATCTTTGTTACAATATGCAACCAATTTTTCCCTTTTGATCCCTGCAGGACTGCTGCATTTGGCATATTTCAATAGTCAGAGTATAGCCCCAGGAGGAACAGACAACATCATAAGTTTGGAAAATAGAAGATCAAGTAGAATAGAATAATCAAATATATTTCAGTGAAATAGAGCATTTAAAGGAGAGGTGAATTCATGGAAAAAAATATAGGGAGAAAAATTCAAATGAAATCTTGGGTTTCAGAATTTTTTAAAGTAAGCAGATCAATTAAATGAGAAGATAATTAATTACTGGCCTAGAATCTCAAATGTAAGAAATTCAAACTGAAGAAAATAATAAATGAAAAGCTAAAAAATGTGGAAGGAACTTAGGAACCCAGCATACAAGGTACATGGCAACATATTCCAGAAGGAAAGATGCTAAATAAAAACAGATTTGAAAGAAGGGAGCTGGAGTAAGATCTGAGTTTGATGATCAGAATGAATAAGAGTTGTAAGGTGAAAAGATTAGAAATGGTCCTCACCTGTTGTACATGGTAACAACCTTGAGTCCCAATAACAAATCAAGTTCTTGCAAGTGTTGAGACATAATGAATGTGCTGTACTGATGGACAAACACAATGACATTGGCCCTCCACATCTCTTCAGAATCTTAGAATGCAGAATAACATCCACAAAGTACTGGACTATAAGACTGCAGTTTAAGATAAAGGCACACTACATGATAATGCAAAATATAAATGCTTACAATGATTTCCTTCTCTTGAAGCAGAAGAAAAGCTATCAGAGAAATCCTAATAATCTATCTTATCACCTAGATTGAGGCAGGTAGTAAAGTAGGTAAAAATGAGCATCAATATAGAGAAACAGAACGTCTTAAAACAAAATAGCTGGAACCTTGTTTAATACTAGAGTCATTATGGGAGTAGGAAGGATAGTAGAATGTATCAGACATTATTACCCTAGGTACATATATAACTATACGGCCAGTGTAAATCTACATCATGTACAACCAAAAGAATGAGAAATTATACTCCATTACATATGATGTATCAAAGTGCATTCTACTGTCATGTATAACTAATTAAAACATTAAAAAAAAGTTAAAGGATTAGGTCAAGGGGCAGATTTCATGAATGGATTCTATAAATGCAACAGAATTTCCAAATTAACACAGAGGAATATAGAAATAAATCAAGTATTTCAGCCACTAACCTAAATATGGATGAAACAAATTCTCCTATAAAAGACAAAAATTACCATATTGATCAAAAATTAAGAAATTTCCAAAAGATAGCAACATTTTCAAAATGACATAGCTCCAGTAAACAATTATTTGGGGCAAAAAAATAATAGTGAAGTACATCAAACATGTATAAATTTAACCAAGAATGAAAACCCTAAGATCATTATCCCTAGTTCTTCATACCCTAAAGATAAACTCATGTATATTGTATATATTGTATATTGTGTCAAAGAAACATTACTATAAGAAGGTTAAAAATAGTGTAAGAAAAGGGAAAGATACATATTCTTAAAAATATGAGACAATGATAAAAAACAAAACGGATTCTTAGAACTCAACTCTTTAATTCAAATTAAAATGTCATCCTCTATTGATAACATAAAAAATGTGAGGAAACTAAGATTACAGGAAATTAAATCCTGAAGATATGAAAAAATCATTCTATTTCACCACATAGCTAATTGCATATGTAAATCAAATAATGTCCACAAACATGAGAATTAATTAAAATAAGATTTGATTCCATCTTTTTTTCCTTAAGAAGTCTGGTTTATCACTGGTTACATTTTGCAAATACTGGGTAGAAATTTTAGTTACTTAGATCAATGTCACAAAGAGAGAAGTATTTTTTTTTAATAATATTTGCTTTGTTGTAAGGGAAATCCAGCTATCAAAAAAATGGAACAACAACAACAAAGCCCAAAAAGTCAAAATTACAATATGTAATAGAACTTGACAAATAATAAACTTCAAAATCTATACTAATAAATTTAAAATAATTACTAAAAATGTAAAGGCAGTATATAGTAACCACGGTAGCTTTAAATTATCTTATTTAGTACTTAGTTAAGAACTAAAAATGACTATCTTAAGAATATCTAACACTCTTCTAATCACCCACAGGTCAGAACTATTCCTTAAGTAATGTTTCTCATGAATTTTCCTCACTTGTATTCAGACATGTCCTTGGTAACTCCCAATTATCTTTGTTCATTACTAATTGATTTCATAAACGTTAATCAAACTATTTCTTCTCATTCAAACTGTAAACATAATAATAAATATTCTGACCTTGGTTGTTAGTAATTACTAACATTCTACTTTCCCTCACTACTCCCAACTTCTCACAATGGGAATAATCCAATGCCTTAAAAAGACACATGCCTATAATTTTTTTTCCCCTTTCATTAGAGAACCTAACACACTAGAATGCACATTCTATTTTAACAGAAAACTTAAGCACTTATATCTGTTACAATATAAATCAAAATATCTGATTCAGCAATATGTAAACTTTACAAAGTGAATCAGAAAAGGATGTACTAATGTCATCAAAGCACATTAAACAGTCCCCAGTCTTTCATTGGTTAATGTTAATTGCACATTATCCAGTTATTTTAAAGACTAATTGTACCATATATACAATTCTGCATTTACACCAGCTACCAAGAATACCCAGAAGTCTTTTGGGGCTCACTCCTTCTTAAAATGCATACATTATTTTCCTTTTTAAACGCAGTCACTAAGTAGAGAAGTGGGAAATTACTATTGTCACACAAACACAACAAAAATGTACACTGCTAGCTCCCTCTGTAATGGACGCCTACTTATGTGGCAATAAAACACAGGCAGATCACAGGGATAATTCCCCTGTGTGTGCATGGCTGAGAGGAAAAGTATGGCCTGCCTTGACAGGAACTGCTTTTAAGTCTTTAAACTGTCCTCCTTCAGTATTTATTCAGTGTACTTTCTACGCAGCTGAGAAATGTTGCTTCAATTCAGGGAGCATGTCTGGATACTTAAGGGAGAGCAGCTGAGAATCTGTGCATTAACTAAGATGTAGTAACTTTTCTCAGGGCAGGCATTAGGTGCCACTTCCTGCTTCTTAATATGCTGATTTAGCTTCCAACAGTGATAGGGCAACTGGTGTGAAATGTCAGCTAAGGACTAGAGACTACCATTTAGTAGAGAAATTTGATCATGGAAGCGCAGCAACATTAAACAGCCCTGATTTTCCTGGCCTGATGTCTAGCACACATTTGGCATCAATGAAATTAAAGAACAATTTCCAAAAGAGAGCAACATTTGCAAAATGACATAGCTCCAGTAAACAATTATATGGGGCAAAAGAATAACAGTGAAATACATCAAACATGTATAAATTTAACAAAGAATGAAAACCCTAAGACCATTATCCCTAGTTCTTCATACCCTAAAGATAAACTCATCAAGGCTGGGGTTGTAGATCAGTGGTAGAGTGCTTGCCTCACATGTATGAGGCCCTGGGTTTGAATCTCAGCACCACATAAATAAATAAAAAATAAAGATATCTTGTCCATCTACAACTAAAAAAAAAATTTTTTTTAAGGTTAACTCATCAGCCTCCATGTTTCTCCTCTCCCATTCCCATGATGTCTCTCTTCTTTCTCCTTTAATAAAGAACCAGGTCTTGCCTTTCAACTATATATATGCCCTGCATTCTCATTATTTGTAATTAAAAGTTGGTTAATTAAGCATGTTGTACATATGCTTAGAACTGCAAATGATTTCTTAGCAGTGCATCTTTGGCTACATCAATGCTTTAGAAGAGCTACTAAAATTCACTTCTTTGAAATATCAACTAACTGAGCAGCATAATATTTTTTTTTAAGTTGCTAGGCTCACTGATTATAATTAAAATGAAGATCTCCATGGTATCTAAGAACAAGTTCAGAAGAAAAACGTTAATTAATTTTTATCTTTATACCATGATTGCATAAGCTTTAACATCTAGACTAGAGTTTTCCCAAAACCTATTTACTTACTGGTGTAACAGTCCCAGCACAGTGTGGGGCTAATACTGATGGTTTTCATATTAAGTTTTTACACTGAGCTTCATATAAATTTGTAGGATTTGTGATCCCTATTTCCATCACCAGAAAGATCCCCACAAGTTTTTATATACATACTTAATAAAAGTAAGACTAGAAAATAGGCTAGCTGTTCTTTATTATCTCCATCACTTCTTCCCTTTCAATCCTTTAGTACACTATAATTAAATTAAAATAAATGATCATTATTACTTCTTTTGTTTAGCACACTGATATAAAACAAAACGCAATAACATATAATCTTATTTTGAAAAAAAGTATAACCTGGAACTTCATGACCTTGGATAGTATAGATAGAACTTCCTAATTTTGTACTTATTTCCCCAACTTATTACACTGTGTAATAAGAAGAGGAGGTGAAAGAAGAATAGAAAAAGAGGGAAAGGAGCAAAAGGATAAGGAAAGGAAGGAGCAGGAGAACTAAAGAATACAGAACTAAATAGCATATGTGTAAAGCACTCATCAAGAGTATCAGACACATGATAAATTCAACACACAGTAAGCAGAAACACTATAAAGCTTGGAAATTAAATGTCCGTAGATATAAATCCTTGGGCAACATATCTCAATAAAATAGAGAATATGAATACTAACTCTGGAAGTATATTGTAAGGGTAAAATAAGTAAATGGAAATAAAATCTTTAACACAGTGTCTAGTATATCATAAGCACTTAATAAAGTTTTTATTTTAATTATCCTTCTTTTGTTAGGTCATGTGGAAGATATTGAATATTTTGAAGCATTTGAAAATTTAGAAATTTGTCAGGATTAATTTCATTTTGTTGAGTATAATTAATTTCATTTTACTGAATATAATACTGAGTCAAAATATAGCTACTAATGAACATGTCAGAAATGACATATTAGTTTGTTCTGATCATATCAGTTTAAAAATCTCATTTGAGAGAGTAAAGATGGTGTGTGTAAAACAGTTCAATGAAAATATATATTTCTGAAAGAGTTAAATTTGTTTGGATGAACTGCAAGCAGAAATGGATATTTGAACATCCACAATTTAAAGACATATTCAAGGGAGTAAATATTGTAGTTGGTAGTTTATTTAATCATTTTCCTGTTTAAGAGGCCACATTATGTTGTTGTGCTTAAAAAAAATGATATAGGCAGTAATGCATAGGGCAATAAATTCTTTCTAAACTGTTCTGTAGAAACTGAGTCATATTATTTATTATTGGTCCTTTGAATCAGCAGACTAGACTATCCCAGAAAAGCATCAACAAGCAGGGTTGATTGCTTTACAACAGATGCACATTTAGAGGAGGACCTGTAATTGGAGAGTAATGAGTCCTAGGACAAAATGAATAAATTAACCAGAAAAGAAGTAGACAGTCTTTGTGACTGATGCCTCAGCTGTCAAGATACAACTTGATTTTTGCTCTTCCTGGGCCTGGACAGTGTCAGCTGCCCTAGAATACAAGGACTGACTGCCAACAGCAGGGTCGCTCATCCACAGTGTGGTGTGCTGGCACATTGCCTACGGCTAGGGTGACACATGCAAGACAGCAAATGAGCTGGTATCTGCAATTAGTAACTGCAACTCTGAGGCTGAATATTTTTTTTAATAAATCTGGAAGACAGATGTTAAGATCCAACCAGTCTGTTAATTTTGAGCTGATTGTGTTGCTAACAACAAGGACACTAATCTGCAGAGAAGAGTATGAGTTTTTTTTGACATTATGATAATAATTAAGATATATCTATTGCTTAAAATTAAGTCCTACTTACAGTAAAATATTTTGTTCACTTCTACCTAAGTCTATCAGAAACCCTGTATTTTAAAAAAAGAAAAGAAAAACTCATAGAGAACTTATTAAGGGAAGGATTAAAAATTTCCATTTTCTTAAAAGAAAAACATAAATAGTACTCCATCTGCTTCGACTCAACTATTCCACTTAAATGACTTGACTCTAACAAACTAATAAAAATATTTCCCTCATATATGTAAATATGTGCTATCTACAATGTTTCTATATCAAAAATAAACATTAACCAATAGAATGTAAAATAATGATATATGTATATAATGGAGTACTAGAAGGCTATAAAAAAGATGATTTATTGCTCAATCACACTAAAATCTTCATTCAATACTGATCTCACTCTCTATCTCTCTCACATACACACACACATACACACACACACACACTTTTCCTAACTAGGAATTACCAAAATTTTTCTTATTATTTAGTATAAATAACACAAACTTCTTGATTCTGGATGGTGGAGGTACAAGATCAAGGAGTTGGCAGATTTGTTATCTGAATCATTAATAGTTTCTCTCTGGATGATGAACTCCTAGAGAATGTTTGCTTTCATTTTGTACTCATTTTCTCTCTCTGAGCTATACCCCCAGCCTTAACACTAGACATTTTTATTGTTTGAATGATATACTATAAGAACATACTTGTATATCCATAAACATATCTATGAAATTTTTCAAAATCATCTAATGTACATTGTCATTAGGACCCACAGAGAATAAAGTCATTTTTGCTGAAACTAGATCATGTGCAAATGAAACACTGCTAACATGCAGTCAGACGTGGCTTCCTCATAATACTTACTCCCTTACAAAAGTCAAACCATGGGTTCTGGCTTCTATACTTCAAGAAAATTAGATAATAAATATTTAATCATTTCCAGAAGCTAGTGCAAAATGAAAAAAGAAAATATGTCTATAAAGGAAAGTTTTAAGAAGAAATCAGGACTCATTAGGCTATGAAGCTACATCACATTGCAGAAAACCAGACTAAAGTCAGAACTACTGGGGTTTAAAACTTCCTTACCTGACACTTAAGATCTGGATGGCATGGATTCATATGCAACAGAAGATTGATTACAAAGATTGTAAGAAGATTGTGTCTGATCTTCAGACAGACACAATAACACATCTACCTCATAATGTTACAAAGATTAAATTTGCTAATATGCTGGAAAGTTTTTAACAAAGTGTCTGGCAATAATGACTGTTCATCAACTGAGAGCCATGATAACTTGCCAAGAACATAGCTCTGATGAGTTGATAATAGCTCCTACCATCCACCAACACCCCCAACAGGAACTGAGATCTAGGAGAATGTCAATCAGTATAACATATGGGGGACAGAAAATGAAAGAGGTTTAAATTTGGACACAGATATGGATGTTAGAAATAATTTCTCAAAAACCAAGCTAAGCAACAATAATCGGATTTTACAATGGCGAAAGCTTAATCATTAATAATATTTGAATACAGAACAGCCAAGTCCTTAACCTTGGTGATGCACACATTCACTTGCCTGAAAGGAAAAGGCCTAAAATCGAATACCGAAATTTCATTCAAGATTGATGATTCTATCATACTTTAATTAAATTAGCAGAACATTTCATCATGCTAATAGTAAATTATGTCCAGGGATTTTGACAAAAGCACAGACAACTTATTTTTGCAAATGCTATTCTGATTACACAGGCTCTGAAAACTTATGAAGAATAGGTTCAAAAGAACTCCTGTGTATATTTTTAGAAGCCAGACTGGTGTTGGGCATGTCACAAAGAGCTTCTGCCCTTTATAAATGCAAGGTCATAATTCAGGTAATTCAGAGGGAGGATAATAAAGGGTTAAAGGGCAAACAAAACCTCAATAGATAGGAAGATGAAGTTAACAAATTTAGGAATCAGAACATCATTTTAAGTTCAACATTATAAATATCCAAATGATATTTAATATCAGGAAATTTTACTTGATAAGACTGTCTGAATTTATGGGATGTCATGAATTTTTATTTAAAGATTCCATTATGTGAATCAAAGAGGGTAATCTTGGATTAACAATGTTATGTTTCTACACATTTAATTTTATATAAAATGCTACTAACTAGTCCAGATCAGAAAATTTCTTTTGAAATAATTTGTTATTTTGTAAAACTACAATTAGATTGATGCATGGATCTTTCTTTTCTTTTCTTTCTCTAACCCCCTTCTTCCTTTCTTTCTCTTTCTTTTATTTTTGCCTAAATCTGGGATTATCTTTCACCAATCATCATGAATTTCATAGACTCTCAAGTTACCAGGTAAAGTTTGACTATCATCATCAATTAAGTATTAGTACTTAAGAATCCCAAATCCCAGTTCCAGCTCTACCACTGTGTGCAAGGACTGGCCAAATTCATGGGTGTGAAATTCGTGTAGTCTGAATGTGCCCACACTCAGGAAGACCCCATGATTGCATCAATCTTCCACTACCACCCATGTCACCAGCCATCTGTGGGTTACTTGTGAATCACTGCTCATGTAAGCCTCCTAGATAGAGATATCTGGTGTCTAGGAATGTCCAGTGGACATTTCCTCTGGTCAACTGCCCAGGGACAATGTGAATCTCTTTCCCGCTCTGCCATGGCCCATATGGCACCTGAGATAGGTGTGACCTGCCAAGATGTCAATCAACCTGCTGACTGCAAGACATCACAAAGCAAGACCCCACCCTTGACATTTTATCTCTGCCTTTGATGTAATGCCTTAAATAAACCATGAGAGCCATTTTCCCTTTCTCTAGTTCCATAACCCATGTAGACTAGACCTACCATGGGCTTCATCTTGTGTAAATATATTTCTGAGTATTTTTGTTTTATTATTTGCTAATAATTTGAGATTATAGTTTTAGGGTGGCTTGAATTCCCTTGGGCAGAAAGAACCCCACAAAGAGACACTGGCCATCATCCATCTTCCATAAATCCCATGTTGAAATTCTTAATAACTTGTTAACATGGGCCTCACATTTACAGGTTTTACTAGACCCCACAAATTATGCAGCACTTTCCCACATGGGCTTTACAAGTCATTCACCTAATTCTCATTTTCCTCAATGTAATCAACAAACCCACTACTCCTTTTCTCCTTCATTTTTGTAAGTGCTGTGTTATCAGAACACATATTATGGGTGTCAAGTTGTCAATACAGCAATGCTCTTGTTGTTACTTTAAACATTACTTTCTGATCCTAAAGCCAATTCAAGGCTATGTGAATTATATTTTCAAAAGAGATTTCTTTTAGTGGGAACCATTCCTTGTCTGAGGCTTCCATTAAAGAATTAGGTGCACTATACCATTAATTGTGCTTTCTGTCTTGACAGTATATTTGACATCCACTGTTTTTTTTCCAAAGTGCCTTTGTTCAAACAGCCATTTAGTGCTGACACCACTTCATGGAACAGGGGAGGCAGAGTGCCCTCTCTAGCACTGAACAATTTTACAATAGAAAGTGTTGTTTAAAAACAGTTCAATGCTAACCTTTAAATAATATACTAATCAAAAGAAAATGTGGTAAAAATTAAAATGCTGAGTGTCATAGAGAGTAGCAACACTGTTAAAAGCATATGGATCTGTTTTCTTCTCACTATAATTCCAGATGTCCTAAACACAATTTAGTGTTCCACCATCTCTTCAGTTTAGCCCCAAATTCCTATCACTATAATCACTTTAGATTTCAAAATCCATAAAGATGCTGCTCAGGTACATAACCTAATAGAGGAAATGTGGTGGTATATCTGCAGAATTCCATTTAATACATTAACAAATGGTATTAAGAAATACAGGTTCCTCCCCGGTTAAGCCTGGATTCTGCTTCAGAAAAATCTGATGTTCTCAGTGAAAATTCTATTAAACTACTATTTATTATTCCAAATAGCAAAAAAAAAAAATAGCCTATTTATATCCAGCCAAACCCCCAACCAACTTTTTAAAACCTAAATAAACAGTAAAATATACACTTATCAAAAGCCAAGGTGCTCTAGGAACAGGAACACACACCTCTAATCCCAGTGGCTCAGGAGGTAGACAGGAGGAAAGCAAATTTTAGGTCAGCCTCAGCAATGTAGTGAGGCCCTAAACCTTAGTGAAACCCTGCCTCAAAATAAAAAATAAATAAATAAAAAGGGCTAGGGATGTGGTTCAATAGTAAATCGCCTAGATTAAATCCCCAGTACAAAAAAAAAAAAAAAAAAAAGCCAAGGTACATTGTTAAAAGTAATAAACTGTATTATAGTGTAAACTGCTACAAACATCCCTTTCTGATCAAACAATGAATAGGACTATAAACAGCAGACAGGTATTTGTAGAACTGCTTGGCCTCTCAGCACTAGGGAAAACACATGCATATCTCCTTTGTTGGCAACTGACATATATCTCAAAAACATCTCCAATCCAGGTGCTTTAGTAATTGTACTTGGAATGCAAACGGAGACCCTTTTCATGTACCATATTGTTAAAATATTGAGTTTGGAAAATGTACAAGTAAATAATTGCCCTGTAACCACCAGCAAAAACAAACCAAGGAACAAAAATCTCTTATTGAGAGCTCTATCTACTCTGTAAAAACTGGATTTCAAAAATCAAAAGGCATTTTACTCAAAACCACTAACTGGAAAGAGTCTGCAGATGATGTCTGTATCACAGTTGGCTGACAATGCTCTAGATAGGTGTTTTGTGGTACAGGGCAAACAAAATAGAAGAAGATGTGGACTTTAAAGGATGAGACCCTTTCAAGGCCTCATTATATGATTTTCATAGTATAAGAACTACAAGCCACATGCACAGAGTGCTTTGATTTTACTGGACAAATGACAGATTAAAATTTGGGGGGGGGGGGTAAAATCATTGAGATGTCATAAAGGCGAGAAACAGTGCATATGCTGAAATTTTGATAACCCAAATAAAAGAATTCTAGCCCAAATATTACTCTATAAAAGATCTGGAGACATTTAATCTTTCTCAGTTTCAGGTGATACACTAAAAATTAAATGAGTTAATGTTGTAAACGTTTCAATTAATAAGAGGGCATACAATGGAATACCAAGTATTTCTATAGGTACACATATCTGGGTGTAAATTTTTTGCTATCTGTGTAAAGTTGGGCATATTACTGAAATTCCTGAGCTTTCTCTTTCTCATCTATGAAATGTGATGAATTAGACCTACTTTGCAGAATAAAAGTGGTGTCAGAACTATATGAAAAGATCACAGGAAAAGTGTCAGAACCGCAGCATTCAATAAATGCTAATTATTAATATGCTCCTTACTATTAAAGTTCCAGAAACATCTAACCTTCTCCATTTAAGCATCCAGATCATTTACTCTTAATTTAACTTCTCACTTAATTTCTCATATTTCCTAATTTCCTTTACCACAACTTCTTATTTCTCCAGTTTTCCTTATAAACTTAAAACTTACCCATTTAAATTTACTCTCAAACTCTTCATTTTGACCATTATTAGGCCCTACTAACATGGTCTGTGTTTTCAAATACTTCAATTATTGATTACCAAATCTTCAAAACCCTTGATCTTACAAAATTTCCTCTGCCAATCCTCCATCTTAGATGAATTCAATAGTCTTTTCATGCAGCTACTATCGATATTGCGCCAAACCTTGTTAGAGAAAATCTATTTGTTTATGAATGTAACCATTATGTATCAAAGGTTGAGCCTCTACTAAAAAAAAGGTAACAGAAAGAAAAATTTTCTTTTCTCCCCTCTGCTTCTTTAAAATGAATTTTCTCAAGACTCTCTTCCCTAAAACGCACGGTAAATCTGGAGAAAGTCTTGATATAGACACCATGTGGTTAGCTATATATTTTAAGTAAGAGTACTCCGATTTTGTACAGACAGCTAAACACTACATCTTTACCCCAAAGGACTTCCCCTGGTCCTCTTGTGCAACTAAAACTTGTCTAGTGAGATGGACACAAACATAATAGAATGGGTCTTCTGAGAATCTCTTGAGCAATGTACCTACAGATTTCTTCTCACATGAAGAAAAATATATTAATAATCTGTTTAAATCACCCATTAGTAGGCTTGTCTATTAAATCACATTTGAACATAGCATTAAGTCTTACAGTCTCCATAACTTTTTTATTTGCCATTATACACAAAAGATTTGTTTCTAAAACTGTCCCAGTTAACCAGTTAAAATATTTAATCTGAGCTACAATCAAAAGGCTAAGCTTAGTTTAAAATTAATTTAAGCCAAGAAAAGTGACACTCAACTATAGACCCAGAGGCACGAGGATCACTTGAGCTCAGGAGTTCAGGGCGAACCTGGGCAACACAGTGAGACTCTACCTCTTAAAAAAATAATAATAATAAAATAAATAAAATTCATTTAAGAACTCCTTTCTAGCTTGTTACTGTTTCTGACTGAGAAACTTCTAAGGAAAGCATAGTAAACTTCTCTGTCTACCCTTTGAGTTTCTCCTGATTCTATTTTGACCCCACTTTTCAGCTCACAAAGAATGATTTTAGCAATGACAGACACTAAGAGAACTGGCAATGCAATATTTCAGAAATTGAACTGCCACACTGTGGCCATCATTTACACCTTAACCTCTCAGTTCTAACCTGACAGGATTTATCTACTTTCTTTCTACTACACTGACTTTGCCCCTAGCAGGAAGCCCTGTTGGACCCTAAGACCAGATCCATTCCATAAGGTGTACATCTGCAGAGGTTTACCTGTAAACTTGTGCCCAATGAACCACTTCTCATTGCTCTGCCACCAGGCAAGCATCCCTAGCCTCAGCATTTCACTTTTAGCATGCACAGGCATGTACTTAATCCAAATAAATAAAAATAATCTCAACTATACAAAACAAATAGTGCAACAGCTAGTCCCTTTACCACTCTGTCACAGACAGAAATACCTTAGCTTTTTGAATAATCTTACCAAAGACATTTGCACTGAGATTAAAGAGAAGGGTATGCACACTTTCTTCTGGGAGGAAAGAAATAACACAACATTTCACTTATTTTTTCAGAGTAATTTTTCTCTTGATCACTTCAATTTGGATAAGTTTAGACCCCGAGGTCAGATTCTGGACTAATGATCAAAATGCACACACTTACATATACTCACATACACGGAATTTTTAGACAGCTCTAAAATTTCTATGTTCTAACTCTGAAACACTTTTAAGACATCAGGACATTTTATATCTTCTGTCTTTTTTCAATGTGAGGAAGGTTCTAGATTTTATCCATATGTCATTTTAATTACCCGTAGTAGACTCCATTTTTACTTGATTTACTTACCTTTTTACTTGATTTCACACAAAACATCAGTATCCAAGATTCCCATATTCCAATTGTAACAATATGATATCACTTCTATTTGACCAAGAAAAAAGTGGTCATACAAAATGACTTTCAACTTGTCTCTCTCTGAAAACTTCAATGTCTTTATTTCTATTTAATAGTATCTCCTATGGCCCAAGTAAAAGATCTCATTGTCTTTTCAAAGATAATTTTTTTTTTTTTTTTTTTTTTTNGGACGAAGAGCAGGAGAAGAAGATTAACATTTAACAGGGATGAGAGGTGGGGAGGGGGGATGGTGGAGGATGGGAAAGGCAGCGGAGTACAACAGATACTAGTATGGCAATATGTAAATCAATGGATGTGTAACTGATGTGATTCTGCAATCTGTGTATGGGGTGAAGGTGGGAGTTCATAACCCACTTGAATCAAAGTGTGGAATACGATATGTCAAGATATTTGTAATGTTTTGAACAACCAACAATAAAAAATTAAAAAAATGAGGCTGATAATAGTTATCTAGACTATAATATTAGTGTGAAAAGTAATTAGATAATGTTTCTTAATAATAAACACTTAGTAAAATCAAATTAATATTAAAATTCTAGCATCTAGCTCGGATTTGTATACTCATGATTTTTCACTATATTTAATATATAAAATTACACAGGTACAAAATCAAGATAAATTAAAGCTCCTTGAATCCAGGTGTCTTCCTGAATGTAAGCCTACAGCAAAAATAAAACTAAATTAATAATGCCATCTTGCATTCATTTACAATATAATGTAGCACCTGTTTTACAATTGGCCTCAAAATGTTTCCCTACTAAATAATGTGTTTTCTATTTTTGTGGAATCAAAGAAGTTAAATAAAGAATTCAGTTTGAAAACAAACATGAGTCTTTCTCCCAGACATAAAACTTAACAAATTCTACATTACTTAACCTTTATACCTTCTGTATTCTGCCATAATGAACTTAGGATAGTCACTGATCCCCCACAGATTTCAAATAATGCACATGTCTTGAGGTTCAACTACAAATGACAAAAGTCACAAAAAGGTTCCCTTATAATCCAGTTGTGACAAAATACCTGCTATTTACAACCTTTTCCAAGAGATTATGATGTCCAGATTACCTGCTTCCTGTGTCTAGAGAAAAAAATAATTTAAGCTTATAAAAATATACATAGAAATATTTTCAGCTATCATCAGCTTAAAAAATAATTTAAGCTGATAAAAAGTAATATACATAAAAATATTTTCAGCTAAATATAAAGCACCTTATTTTTATTAAGTAATTTTTATTGCAAACATACATACCTCTAAGAGTTTTAAAATAATATTCACATTCCTAAAATTGAAGATAATAATGCTTTTAATTGACTAGTTACGGAAATTTTATCTTACTCAATTGTGTATTTTTTAGATACAATGTTTCAAATTTTTGCAATACAACATGCCAAATATTCCAACAGAGAGTGCTGCTACATTACAAAACCCTGGACACTTTAACAATCATTATAAAATAATCATAATTGCCTAAAACAGCAAGGAAATTTTTGAGGGCCAAGATATGTATAAAATGTAACAAGCTAAAACTCTGAACTGTGAATGAAAAGCAAACAGTAAACAAAGGGTAGTCTTGGAAGAAAGATCTGTCACAGTGCTGAGGTCTAAAGAATAACTCCAGCATTGTAGCTAACAAAACATATGTGAAATTTTTATGAAAAAAAAATAAAACTTTGTTGAATGACCTAAAAAATTGCTTAATGGAAAGAATATCCTGCTTATAAATAGAAAGACAAAATGTAATAAAGATAACAATTCTTCCCAATTTGGTCTGATTTAGTATGATACCAATCAAAACCCCAATGGAGATTTTCCCAGATTTTCAGGCTCAATCTATAATAAAGATAAAATGTAAAGATTCAAGAATAGGCAAGAGGGGCTGGAGTCACAGCTCAGTGGTAGAGCACTTGTCTAGCATCTGTGAGTCACTGGGTTTAATCCTCAGCACCACATAGAAATAAAGAAATAAAGGTATTGTGTCCATCTACATCCAAAAAAACTATAAAAAAATAACAGGTGAAAGTGGATCAAATACTTAAATATGAAAGATAAAACTTAGAACCATTGAGAATAAAATATTTCTAATTGTGTAGTCAATAATTATTAATAATAATTAATAATTTAATAAGGGTAGGAAAGGATTAAAATTATATTTTTAGATATAATATCCCCAAAATACTAATAATTAAGGAAAAGTTGGCTTTGACTGCATTAAAAATAAGAACTTATTAAAATACATGATAAAGATAGTGAAATAGCCAAAATTAGGAAAACATATTTGCTTTGTATATAACTAAAATGAGTTAAAACTAATAACTCATAACCTACAAATCAATTATAATAATAAAAATATGCAAAAGATATGAAAAGATATTTCACTGAAGATGAAGAGAAAGATGATCACATCACAGGATGATTTCCTTATTAGCAATTAACAGAGGTACCATTTTATATGTTTGCCTATAATTAATAAGTCTGACATTTTAACATTTGTCCAGAATATGGACTACTGGAAACTCATGTATTTCTAGTAGAAATCTAAATTGATACAACTATTTTTGAAAACAATTATCACACTTTTTAAAGCTGACTTTGTTAATTCCCTATAAACTAATAATTCCACTGTCCTGTATTCTTGCACATGTGTAGCAAGACACTGTTCAAGAAAATTCAGCAGCACTATTCATAATAGCATCTCTCTGGAAGCAACCCAAACAATATATAAGTACATAAATTGAGCTACATCCTCATAAAATAATATATACCTGTAAATATGATAGACATGGTTTTGTTAGACATATCTTTTAGACATGGTTTTGTTTTCCATAGCTTCAATTACACATGTTTAAGCATAGTCTGAAAATATTAAATGGAAAAATTCCAGTAATAAGTGATTCATAAATTTTAAATTGCATGCCAGTCTGAGTAGCATGATAAAATCTTGCCCTATTCTGCTCACGTCACAAATTACTCCTTTGCCCAGCATATCCACACTATATATATTATCTCCCTGTCACTTACTATGGTGCCAAGTCAGGTATCAAGTCAACTGTCAAAGTACTGCAAAGCTTTTGTTCAATTGACCTTTATGAGGTAGTCTACTGCTACATCAACAATGCCTACTTCATTTTATCCCCTTGATATTACATCATCCGAAATCACAAGAAGGAGTGTAAACACAGAATAATAGGATATTTGTGCAGAGAGAAAGGATAGTCACATAACCTTTATTACAATATATTGTTATCATTTTCCTATTTAATATTATTTATTGTTAATTTCTTTCTCTTCCAAATATTGTCATAAATAGGTATATATAGGAAAAAAAACAGTACAGTCAGACCTCCACATCCACAGGTTCTGCATCCTCCATGCATAATGATAGATGACTATGAAGGGTTCAATACTATATTTGATTTCAGACATCCACTGGGGGTCTATTCCAAGACCTCCAGCAAATAAAATAGGATTACCATAAAATTAATTAAAGCTAAATGCAAGAATACAGATAAATCATACAAACATAATGTTGGTAAAGAAAAGTTGCCAAAGACTGCTTACAAAATGATACAATGTCTACAAAGCTCAAAAGTAAGCAAATAAAATATATCTTGTTTAGCAAAGAAGTTATGTGAGGTACAGCTATTTTTATAAAACAAAGAAATGATCAGTCAATTATCTAGTATATTGGCCACATCTGATCGGGAAGGAGGATGATGCAATGGGAGAGTACTAGAATTTAAGAGTGCTAATAATATCCTTGGTTTTATGTCCTATAATAAAATTTAAATGTGTTCATTATTATGCATAATGACTTACATATGCATATATACATACACATATGAATTGAATATACTTTTCAGATGTTATTAAACACATAGTACTATTATAAAAATAAACCACTATTTAGATAAAAGTTACCTGATTATTCTAGGTTCCTAATGAAATCATGGTCTTTCACTGTTTTATGAATGCATCACATGAGCACAATTACTAAAGTAAAGAAAGCACACCAAACAAAACCTCCGAATAAAGCATGAAAAATAAATAATAGGTAAGTGATAGTAAATAACAGAAGGAGCAGATCCAAATTAAACTCACCACCAGGGCTTTAGATCTGTTGCTTAGAAGTTTCTCAATATCCCTGGCTGCAATTTCCACCAGCTGGCGTGCATTATTTGGTTCCACAGTATACAAATCCTGGTATTTCTCATAAATCTGAGTGAAAGGAAAAGGAAGTTAATAAGAATAATAATTGCCTCTTGAGCTCATAAATTCCCATTAGAAGGTATTTAAAACTATAAACAAATGATTAAAAAGATCTACCCTTCTTTCTTCAAATGGATGATTTTGAAGTTTCGGTAAAAGAGGAAAACATAAATATAAATTTGCTATCAGACTACCAGCTTGCTAAAATAGTAGTTTATGTCATAGGTTGTAAAACAGCTTGTATCACAATAGTTTGCATTTGCAACTTTGAGGCTTGAAGCTGTACGTGCCCACCCCAGCATCACAACCTGGTATTAACTGTCAATCACCTTTTACAAAAAAGGGTGGTCATGGTAGAAAATAGAGGGAGAGATGCAGCCCATGGGCCAAACCTGGAAGGAGTGTGTGGTAACAAAGAAAGGAAAAAGGGTTATATCATAGAGAAGGTCCCTCCCTGTAATGGAGGAGGCTAAACCATGCTGCTAAACCTTATGGAGAGAGAGAGGGGAATGAAGGAATTAGAAGCCCCTGCTGAGATTCAGCCAGGTAACACAAGGAATTTCAGGGACAATTTACATGTAGACAAGTTGAAGGTTATTAAAATCTACAGTAAATGTTTGGTTAGAACTGTAATAATATCTTCAATTTTTTATCAAATTAAATGTTTTCATATGTTTTTTGAAATCACTGAATCAAACTATACCAAAATTAAGCTAAGTGACAGAGAAAAACTCAACTTTATTTCTCGTTCATCTCTAGGATTTCCCTAGAGTGGCATAAGCTGCGCCTGGTTTACACAGCCTGTACACTCCCAGCAGGAGAGGAGGAATTAAAGCTGGTAAGGAGGCAGGGAGCAGTGGCAGTGTTTGTGGCTGGAGTGTTGAGCTGAAAAGGAAATCCCTTATGCATGGAACAGATGGGGTGCACATGCATGACTAAACCATCTTTGAAAGCCAGGACCTGGCAGGTTTTTACTGTCTTATGAGAAGAGAATCCAGGCACACACCAAAGCCAGTTCAACCCTGCTTTTTTTCTGGCATAGCTCCAGCAATCTGCTTTACTACCAACAGGTTCTACAGCTGGGTCCCAGGGGAGCACGATGCTGCTGGTGAACACTGGCTTCAGGCATACACAAATGCCTATACTAACATTCATCCATCATATAGTACATTAGTTTTCCATGGACTTAAAACTTTTTAAAGGGAGTTATAGTTAATTGGCATTTAAAAAGACCTCAATCACATTTTACTCCTAAAATTGATTGATTAATTTAAACTCTGAGATTTTCCCCATAGTCATTTGAACACTGGCCTTATTCATTTGAATTATCCAAGGCACATCAATTTAATGACATAAAGATCCTATATTTGGTTTCCAGTGCATATCAATGGATTGC
Source organism: Marmota marmota marmota (assembly GCF_001458135.2). Taxonomy (NCBI): domain Eukaryota; kingdom Metazoa; phylum Chordata; class Mammalia; order Rodentia; family Sciuridae; genus Marmota; species Marmota marmota. The sequence goes on from NW_026000142.1 coordinate 31,911,324, forward strand.
TTATGCTTTCACCAGGTGGATATGGGGGTCCTCTTTTCCATACCAAGCTTACCCATGAAGAAATCCCTCCAAGGAGAAGCTCTTTTTTCAGCCTCAGATGAGATTCAGGAATGAGAATTCTTGAATTGATTAAATGATTTGGGTTACAAGTAGATAAACCTCAACATCACTTGAATTTGATTCAGGATATTTAGTTCTTTGCAGTAAAACCAATAGAAATAATTGATGGGAAATGTACTGTGCTTTGTACCATTAATACCTTGTTCATTTCTCTACACGGTCTAACCTCCTTCCTGTGGTACAGAGAGAACAGTGTGCTTCATAGCTGGTGAAGATTATTTCAGATGTACAATACATACTTCACATTACAGACTACAGATAATGTCAGTTATTAAGTCACTACAGGTGCCAAACACATTACTAAGTGGTTTAAAAATGAATGGAGTGTAAATCAATTTATCTCAAGTATATACATATCCACTAGAATATATACAAAATGTTCCCTCAAATTATATTTCCATTATAATTTTAAAATAATTAACAAATACTGAGGTGTGATTTTGAATATCCCCCAAATATGCTAAAAGCTAGGTCCCCAGGGTGGTGAAAGCTTTGGAAAATGGAGCCTAGTGGAAGGTCCTCAGGTCATTGGAAATGTGCCCTCAAAGGGTATTGTGGGACCATGATGCCCTGCCTCTTTTTTTCTTTTGCTTCTTGGTAATTAGTTTAGCAGTTTTGCTCTACCACACACTACCATCTTGATGTACTGCCTGACCATAGGCCCAAGCTATGGGGCCAATTGATCATGGGCTGGAACCTCCACATCTGTAAGTCAAAATACAAACCTTTTCTCTTTATAAGTTACTCATCACAACTATTTCACTATAATGATAGAAAACTGACTAACAAAAAGAGAGAAATATAAACTCTGTCTCACAAATAAGTCCTAAACAGATGAAGTCAAGAAAGTCTAGAACTCAAGAATAAATATCTGGCTATATTCTTTCATATATAAAACTGCAATTGGAATGTTTTATTTGATAAGAAAAATGAGTTAAAACTATGTACCCACCTCACCAAAAGAACTAGCTCTCACTTTCTGGCTTTAAAAAACACAATATTCTTTGTTGTTGTATGAGCCTTATGAAGTCTCTTAAAAAGTTTTCAGATAAATACTTAGTAAACAATTTTCAAAGTAGAAATTTTCACATAGATTTTTAATATGATGATACATTTCATAACATAAATATACTTCTATTTCATAACTGAAATAAGCCACAATTCCACAATATTTAATATATTAGCATATTAATATTAAAAAGCACAGTCTAAAGTATCTTTTTTTGTGTGATTACCTGCTTTGTATTTTTACCCAATTCTTTCGTGAGGAAAAATAGCATGTTAGAAATAATATGAGTTTTCAGCACCAGACAGCACACCATTCAGATCATTTCAGCTTCTCACATGCTACATGATTTTGGCCTTTCTACTAAAAAGAATGTGGCATAAAGACAAAATTCAAGATGAGATATTTTCCCTACTGACTGATACACTAATGTGCTTTAGTTTTTCTCCAATGTGAGTCTTACTATTATTCTACACACAGTCTTCACAAAAAAAGAATGCTTGTCACCTGTACATTCTCTCAGAATCTTAACTGACTTTAATGATTGATCTTCCACTGCTACATTCAAAGATTGTTTCACTGAAAACAGAACACATTATAGTTCTTGCCTTTTTCACAGATAACTTCTTTCAAATCACTTTCCTCTAAATTAAGTCCATAGTTCCCAGATAATCTTCAAAATAATACACTTAAAAATAACCTCAAATGTACTAACTACAAAGTGACACCAGTCATTGATATAATTGCTTAACAAAATTCATAAAGAATCATTTTACGAACTATAAAACTTTCCCAAAGATACTAACTGAAAACCTAAATATGTCTCCAAGTTTTAGATGGCTCACTAGATTATTATTAGCAACTAATTTTAGGCATCCAGTTTATACCATTTCTAGGTGTTTTATTCTATTATTCCCTTTCAGAAAGCTAAAAATAATTTAAAATTTTTAAAAAAATTAAAAGAATTAGCTAACCAACACATTAGGTTAGTTATGATTTTGGAATATCAGAGGGGGGGAGTTTGAGTCCCTAAAAGAGCAAAACCACTGCCCAGAGCAGCAGAAGATGAAAGGTAACCTGGCATGAATTAGGAGAAGTGAGTCTGAAAAGCCACTCTACACTCTGGATCTCCATTGACTCATCAGATGTAATTTCAGAGGAAAACCCCTTAACATAAGTGAGAAAATCCCTGAGAGTTAAGAGTGAACACCTTTGTAAAGATAGTCTCAGTGCAGAATCAAGGGAACTCCAATGCAGAGGTTGATGGGAAGAAAAGGTCCAGCCGAAGGATGATGGTGAACCACCTAGAGCAGAGGGACTCTATGTAGCTGGAGGAGAGGGGCCAAGTCTTTGGTGCCATGAGTTTTCAGTATCTATGTCAAGAGAACAAAAGAAAGCAAATATCCCAGAGCTTACTTCCCCTCACATCTAGACCTCAAGGAGCAAAGTCAAGAACATTAGAGAATATTGCACAGTGGTTGGAACTTGGAATTTATTAAATTACCATAAAAGGTTGTTTTGGACTGGAAAAGATCAACCATCAAGTAGTAAGATTAATCACCCCCCTCACCTTTTTGTGAGAGATAATGGCACCTTATAAGCAAGTGAAGTTCCCTAAAGAGATACACTCTAGTTTATACATATTATATCTTAGGCATATAAACTTTGACAACCCTAAATCAATATGTGTGTGTTTCTTTCCCTTTCATGGAACCTGTCCTGGACAGGCAATTAGGATTTCTTTCATGCCCAGCCATCTTATTTTGGGACTCAGGGAGTCCCCAGCGAAAAAGGGGCCCAAGAACTTCCTTACACATACTTCATGATATTCTGATGTGTAGCCTTGCCAGTTGGTCCCTAACTAATTGCCAGAACTTATAACAGACCTAGGAGATGCTGACTACTAAGTCAATAGCTTATGAGAAGCTAAAGAAAAAAGATTTGTATGAACAATAATATCACACTGAGCCAAACAGATTTCTCACCATAGGACAGCAGTTGTACAGAATAGTGTAGATCCAGGGCATTAACAGCAATGAAAAGATTATCTGGAGGAAAAGAGTTTTCAGATATATTGAGCAACAGAAATTATGGCTGTGGTCAGCAAAACAATAGCCTCCCAGAGATCCTAATCCTCAGAACTTGAGTGAATATGTTGTTATACCACAAAAGAGAACTCAATTTGCTGATGGATTAAGTTTGCTAGTCAGATGAATCCAAAAGATCCTTAAAAATGGAAGAGGAAGGTGTGACTAAGGAAGGAAACCAGACATGGAAGCATGAGAAGAAGTCTCCCTAACACTGCTGGCTTTGAAGATGGAAGAGTAATAAGCCAAGGAAAAGACATCTAAAAATTGTAAAATAATGGATCTGCTTGTTTAAGCCAAGAAATTTATGGTAATTTGTCACAGTAGCAATAGAATTCTAACACAATGAATTAGTCATAGCCAGGAGCTCCCTGCTCAGAGTCCACAATAAAAATCCGCCTCTGGGGCTGCCTTGCTCTGGACATCCTTCCACTAACCAAACTATGATGAAAATACTCTTGAGTTCTTGACTTAAATTTCCTACATTTTTGAAGTATTTCTACAATAAACTTCCTGAGTGATTCACTGTGCCTTAAATTAGAAACTTAAGAAAGACCCCATATTTCCAAATTGTGACTAACAGTAGTGTTACTGTGCAATTTTATTTCATTAGTCATCAGATTCTGATGAACGTGAAAGATGAGCTCTATAGTGAGAAATGTTCATTTTCCTTTAGGCTTTAGGCAGTAATGAAATTAGTTCATGGACACACATTATGACCTTCATTATTGTGTGAAGTTCTAAGAAGAAAGTCTAGACAGGAAACCTAAAAATACTTAAATGGACATGCATATGTTGTATAAAATTATAGATGAACCAGATAAGTAAATACGGTTTCACCTCACAATAATCAGAGTGGGATAAAGAGAAAGTGTTACATGACCTCACCCTACCCCCACCATTCTTACTTCACAATCTTGACTGGCTAATAGGACTAAATGTAAGAACCTTTAATACTAACTCAAGCAGGGAAAGAGGTGCATTGTCTCCTTGACTGCTTTAGACACCCATGAAATAAGTTTCATTAATTTGAATTGAATTTTACAATGTGAGATGGCTGGTAGATCATGTTAGGGCTTTTGTTTTTGTTTTTATTAAGTACTCTTTGAACTACTTGTTCCCCGTAAACTGAGAATATCTTATTTCTAAAAGGTATATTAACACAAAAGAATAATATAATGTTCTTTCTTGATTACTATCAAGGATCACACTTCCCTTGACTGAAGAAATTTTACAATTGGTCAAAATAGAATAAAAATTTTCATTATATTTATCCTGAGTCTCATCATAGTCAAAGATGGACAACTTAGGGAGATGTTGAAATAGGTGAATATTCCCTCATCTAAGTAGAGTAGCCAGTGACTGCATATTTGAATTGATGATATAATATATTTTACAAACAACAAACAATTTAATAAAAAAACACCTCTTTCCTTTTATAAAAATTAGCTGAGTTTAAAAATCACACAATATACTCGAAGTAATCCCTGATCTCATCAACCTTTCCCATCTTCCCCTCTGATTAAAAGAGAAAATGATGCAATCCCAGAAACAAAAGTCAAGCTTTTAAAACATCTTACTCTTTAGTACTCTTTGGTATATTGTCTGTTGGGATAATCTCCACTGGGTAAAGAACTAAGGTAAATATCAACTGGTGAAATACATTTAAGCAACATAGATTTTTTTAAAATTTATGAAGCTATACATATTCCTTTTAAAAAACCATGGCCTTTCGTTAATATCAGTTTTAAAAGGGTATATCTGATTCACTCCTTTTACATAAATTAGAACCCGTTTCAACCTATGGGATTTTTATGATTTGAAATTTTCAATTTTGCTATTCTTAAGCATTTTCAAATATAATCTAATCTAAGTTATGTAAGTGTTATATTTATTATATATTTTTATTGCTCTTAATCAGAATCAAATTTCAAGAGGAAAAGATTTTGTTCTGTTCTTGGTACATGTACAGTACATGGCATAATAAATATTGATTGTATAAATTAGTGAATAGATATTGATACTGGGTTCTATGTCAGGTTTCACTGGGAATGTGAATACTGACTTATAACAACTTCCTTATAATTTATAATCAAAATGAACCTAAAAATAATAGCAAGGATAAGTAATGTGCTATGCACTTATATAATGGAATACAAATACAATACTTAAACAAAAATTAAAATAATGGAATATATACATACAAAAAAGGATATTATTGTTCCAATATAGAGATACAGAAAGTTATAATCTCATAATTCAGAAAAGGTACAAATCATATAGGCTATGAAAGTCAAAAGATGGGATTATTTCCTCCACTTTGGAGGAAATGTGTGCTTAAACAAGGGATGAAAGAGATCATAGTATGCATGATACAAGGAATTATTAGAAAATGAAAACTGAAAAACAAATTGGAGCATGATTACGGAGAGCTATGGAAGTTAGGATATTGGTTTATACCTTAATCTGTAGTCAACTTAAAATATTTTAGGTTAATAATACCTAGCCCAGAATTTCTAGAGCCTATCACAGTGGGGTGTACATAGGAAGAACTCAAAATACAAACTATAAAATATAAAATACACACACACAATTATATGCACCCAAGAGTACATACATAACTTCATCATGTCATCATGTTTATAGTGCATACTTTTCCAATGATGACTTCACACTGTCATTCTCCTAGCCATTCCCTTTTATCTATTTGATATGCTACAGCTTCATAGTTGGGATGGGGTCATCACACTTCAAATGGGACATTATCTTTAGAAAAGATTCAGGAAGAATGAAGTCAAAGCTGGTGAACCTCTTGCCAGTTGCCAGTTGCCCAAGTTCCTACTAATAAGAACATAATGGTGACACTCATAAGCAATATATTAGAGATATATGAAGGAAAAGGATAAATGACTATTGTAAAAGTGCTTGTTAATGCAAAACAACAGATGATTACATTGAACCAGAAAAGCAGGTTGTTCCTGGAATAAAAAAATTAAACTACAACAAAGACTAACTACAAAAATTATTCATAGCAAGAATTTCTCAGTTTGGAGGATGGGGAAATTTCACATATAAAGTAAACTGTAAGTTGTTTTGCAGTTGTTTTTGTTGTTGTTGTTTTGCAGTGCTGGGGATCAAACCCAGGGCTTTGAGTATATAAGGCAGGCACTCTTCCAACTGAGCTATATCGCCAGCCCCTGTAAGTTCATTTTAATAACACTAAGATTCAAGAAAAGAAAAAAATTATATAAATATATATACTTATTATACACACACACACACACACACACACACACACACACATATATATATATATATATATATATATATATATATATATAGTAAAAGCTATTTGCTTTTTTAATTCCAGAGAAAATTTATTAACCCACTCTCTTTCCCTGTCCATATCTAAACCCATATACAAATTGTGAATTGAGTATGTATTTTAACCAGAAAATCTATATGCAATGAAAAGTGGAAGAGATCACACTATATTCTATCAAAATTAAATTAAAATATAACTAACTATAGACTGAGTAAGCCTATAATTAGTTATATTTGAACCCTAAATGACCTAAATTCATTTTCTTGCCAATAAAAGAATTTAAAAAAGCAATCCTGTTTAATTTGCCCTTCACTATCATACCTTATTAACACAGGACTATCGATGCTGATACATAATAACATGCTTATTCTTACTTCAAACCCTTGGATCCTTCTAAAACAGTTGTTCATCTTCAGTGCCATTGACACTTTTTACCAGATCAGACTTTGTTATGGGGGAATGTCCTGTGCACTGCAGGACATCTAACAGCACCACTGTCCTTTGTACCAAGTAGACCCACATAGCAAGCCCTCTTCCCCACATTATAACTGTCATAAATGCTTCCCAGCACTGCCCAACATCTTCCAAAGAGCAAAAATCACTGGCTTGGAACCACTGTGCTAGATATATATTCGCAATACTAATAAATAAGAATTCCATGTTCAACTACTAGCACAACTTAAGAAAATATAAATTAATGTTTGATAATCGAACAGAATGGGAAGGTAAAAATAAAAATTTTTAATATCTGTTAATAAAATGTTGAAAGTAGCCAGTAAGATGACAATTGCCCTTAAAGTTCAATCTGTGTCTTTGAAAATGAACAGAATTTACCACTATTAAAAAAAAAAAAAAGCTTTTCAAATCTCTCTTATGGGGAGGGAAGTAAAAAAATACATATTCTTTACTGAAAGTACATTTTTGCAATCAAAATAGATTTCCTTTTACTTCAAAGAGACAGAAAGAGATCAAAAGGGTGAGATGATCACAAATTGCCTATGTAATTATGGTGATGGAGTTACAACATTTCATTGTTGAGGAAAGCAAGGCAATTCTAAAAAAGAATGAAAAACGAAAATATCATAAATAGCAATATTTGCTTATCAGAAGTAAAAGCATGTAACTTTTCCAAAGCATCTATTAATGCTTCCCCATTTTATCTTTTCTTTCCTTATACCCTTAAAACATTTCTGTGAGGAAGGCAGTGTTGCTGTTGATCTCATGTGAAGAGCAGATAAAGGAAATTCTAATATCATGTAGCTACTTAGTAACTTTCCTGGGACTGGAAGATTCCTCATCTTGCTTGTTGCTGTGCTGATTCCCTAATCAAAATCACAAATTAATTATGTTCTGCATTTGAGTGTCTTCTTTTGTAAATATACTAGTATATTTAACTATCACCTAGAAAATGAATACTCTATTTACATAAGATAATGTGCCCACAATTTCAAAGAAAAAGCATCAGGGTTAGTTAGAAACTATCATAACTCAAACTATTTATCTAAATACTAACTTAAACTATTTATCTAAATACTGGGGATGTGGCTCAAGTGGTAACGTGCTCGCCTGGCATGCGCGGGGCGCTGGGTTCGATCCTCAGCACCACATAAAAATTAAAAAAAAAAAATAAAGATGTTGTGTCCACCGAAAACTGAAAAATAAATATTAAAAAATTCTCTCTCTCTCTATGCTCTCTCTTTTGTCTCTCTCTCTCTCTAAAAAATAAAAATAAAAATAAATAAATACTAACTTATTTGAGAATACTAATGAATGTTCAATATTTAGACACATTCTGCATTTATATCTTTGAGTAGCATATTAAAATATAAAGTACTGATTTTGACATAATTTTAACTTAGGAAATCATAACAATGAATCAAAGTTCTGTGGTGGTGCCATTGCAGAATAGTTCCATCTATAAAAATCAAATTCAAAAATAATAATAATCTACATATTTTAAAAATATATTTGCATATTTTATACTAAAGTTTTAGAAATTCAGATAAAATTTAAATTTAAGAAGTAAGACTTATAACAACAATGCGACATGGATTATTTTGAGTTTCTTAGATAATTAGGGGGACACAATAATATGTTAGTAAAAAAAAAATTGCGATTCCCCAAACACACTTCATTGTCAGAAGATAACACAGCATTCCAAATGTTACAGAAGGGAAGTAGGGAGCAATATCAGACATTGTGGGTGAATACTTCAAAATGCATATTGTTACCACTAGAAGAATACATGTACACACACACACACCACAGTCTGAGTCCAAAGTCCTACAACCCAAAAGGAAAAGCCTAGAAGGATCTGAAAGAGAAGACAAGAAAAGGATCAGGGAGGAAAATGTAGCATAGAGGCCCACTGAGTAGAGGGCCAAAGAGTACAAATAGCTGTGGATCCCACAAGGAAGTATAGAAGACACAGAGCTTTTAAGGCCTTCGCTGTCCCTATCTTCAGGGCCAGGGCTAGGGAGAAGAAGTGAGTTGCCAATGGCACAAAATGTAAGCAGGTACTTACTCATTCTGGATCAGGCAAGTTAATGAGCTTCAGAGCAAATGCCTCTCCAAATTTTGTACCCCAGTCACTTCACTTAGCTCAGGTAATACAGATCCTTCTGGGACTCCCTCCCTACCTTTCCCTGCAGGGAAAACAAGCCTATTTGGAATGAAGAGAAACTTGACCTCTTTAAAAATAAAGCCTTCATTCCTGTTTCCTAATACCAAACACATTCCCCTTAGAGATGAAAGAGTTAGTAAGAGTTAATTGATCAAATGCAATGACAATTACGGAAGCCTTCCTTCTGTAATAAAGAGAAGGCTAGGAGAGAAGTCCTGAAGGGGCCTGAGGTCCTTATAGTATGCTTACATTGTTGCAGTTACTCGTCCCCAGGGCAGGGCCAATCAAATGTAGTGACTGAGGATTTTGACGTATATGCAGAGTTCTGTTAGATTCAGAAGTACATTGCACAGGGCTAGGATTGTGGCTCAGTGGCAGAGCACTTGCCTAGCACGTGTGAGGCACTGGGTTCGATTCTCAGCACCATGTATCAATAAATAAAATAATGGCTCATTGACAACTAAAAAAACATTAAAAAAAAAAAAGAAAAAGTACATTGCCCAGAAAAAGACAATCGTTTCTACTCATCAACTTTTTGTTTGAAAATCTTTTTCTGAAGCAAATTCTCATTACTATATAGTACCCACTAGTTTAGAATATTTGATGAATTTGATATTGGTCAAAATTTGGTTATATTTTTAAGGGGATATATTTTCTCAACAAATTAAACACTGGTTGATGGCCAACCACGAAAACCATTGTTTTCAAGAATATTACAAACACTTTAATATTTAAAATGTTATTTATTTATAAACATGATATTGGCCTCTCCCTCTCCACTTACTAGCATGGGAGCTACAAGGATCTGTGTGTGTGTGTGTGTGTGTGTGTGTGTGTGTGTGTGTAGAAATAACAAAATATCCTAGAACTCAGATTGTTTAAAAACGTTTTCCAAAATCTGGAGATACACTTCAATTTTTTTTTCTTTTTTTAAATATTATTTTAGTTACTGGTGGACTTTTATTTTACTTATTTATATGTGGTACTGAGAATCAAACCCAGTGCCTTACACATGCTAGGTAAGCGCTCTGCCACTGAGCCACAACCCCAGTCACTCAATTTTTTCTTGATCTATAATGTTTAAAATTTATAAATAAAGCTTCAATTCTATATTAACAAAGCACTAATACATTTTAGATACAGCACTCACACAAAAGTAATATTCAGATAACAATACGAATCAATGGAAGATGATTGCTTAATCTCCCCACTATTTGTTCTGCCCCTTCCATTGTGGTAGAATTTTCATTGGGCACATTACTGTAAAGACCTTCCTTCTTTGTAACCTGTTTAGGTTTATGAGACCATGTGACTAAGCTCTCATTACTGCAATGTGTGTAAACATCTTATACTGCCTGGGTATCTGCTCTCCTACTCTGTCTTCCTTTACCTGATGGCTGGGAAATAAGAGCAACTGAAGGGATCACCTTAAACTAGAAATGGAAACCCCAAGCTGAGAGGATCTCAGGGACTCCCAGCTAACCATACTCTGCTCACCTCTAGACTGCAATGTGGGAGAAAAGTGTGTTCTGATCTTGTCTGTGTCACATCAACTCAGCCTGTATCCCACTAGTACAATATGATACATTTAACTAATTCAACAAATGAATGATATTTGCAGAGTTATGTTTATATGTCAATATGTAGTTTATATGGATTGTATCATCATTCCAACAACTCCATAACATTACCTTGGCCAAATTATAGAGCTAACAATTGACAGAACCAATTGATGGACATATGTGCTCCAAATGATTACATAATGGAATAACAATTCAATAAGAGATATTTTAAAACTTTAATGTATTAGGGTCAGCAATACTTCTTAAACCTCCTCACTCTTGATTTCTAACAGAAGATAGGCAAGAAACCTACGTAAAATCCACATCTTTTAAGAGTATTGAATGCATTCAATAACATTAATCAACTTTCCCCAGACTGATATTTTATGACCCCATTAAGCAATTTTCATAAAACTACAAGGATGTATTATTTTAGCAATGTGGCTCATTACATTGGTTCTTGGCCTTCATGTAAAACTGGCTTTACCTGTGAAGCAAGTAAAATTAATTACGTTAATTGATTTGTGAAGAAACCAAATTTCTACAATATTAACTTCGGTCCAGGGACCTATTATTTCCTCCCCTCCTTCAACTTCTGGTCCTCAGAATGCATTCAACACTTCTGATGTCTGTCACTCAGTGTCAGTGTCTGTCATACATGAGAACCCAAGTTTGGTCTCCAGCACTTCAAAAACAAATAAACAAAACGCCACAACAATGCCCCCAAACTTAGCTCAAAGTTCATTCTCAACAATGTTATTTTTCAAGCGGTTTTTGCCTCAAGTTTACATGGCTTAAAAAAATGTATTCCTTTTGCCCAAATCCTGGACCTTCTGTCTAGGAAAAGTTAGGAAGCAATGGGATCACTTATCCTGTAAGAGGATGCTCTCCATGTGCCCTAATACCTGAATTATTTTTCCTGTAGCGAATTCTGCTCAGTCTCCAATGCAGACACACACACACACACACACACACACACACACACACAGAGAGAGAGAGAGGAAGAGAGAGAGAGCTTCCCTAACATGTCATTCACTTACACATAATACATCTGTCACTATATTGAGGTACGTTCCTCATAAACAAAAAATTATGGGGATTTTCATCTTTTCCATCTACTTTTTTATCCTAATTCAGACAAAGTCATTAATTCATACAATTTTACAGTCTTCTAAGCCATCTATACTTCCTAAGACCAAATGGAAACTCAGTGAAATTTTTTTTACTTAATGTTTTATTACAAAACACAGATTTAGCAATAGAAGATTCATATCATAACACGAAATAAAATAACGAGGTCAGCCAAGCAAGTGGTTTTTGAGGCTAGAGAGGCACTGAAAAGGTTTCCAAGAGCTTATTTTTAATCTCAATCTGTCAATAAAAAGCATCATGTAACTTAAAACCAGAATCTGTCATTTGTCATTTTTTTTTCTCCTTGTGGTTGAATGAAAGCCCTTAGTCAATTTAAACAGTATTTAAATGAAAATTAATAAATAACATTTGCTGGAACATCCACAAATACCGTTGCTCAGTCTCACTTATATGCTGCACACTTTCTCAGTGTAACATATCTTCCCCAGAGAATCACTACAGATTCCTACTGTCAATTTACAATAGCTTTCAGGCATCTTTTCACCCCAAGCACTGGGGATTTTTGATGAGCTGTGTCAGTTCTCTGAGAAAAGAAACTGTTTCTTTGTCTACTCTTGGTAGCCTGCACAGTGCCTGGAACACATTATGTGCTCAATGAGGATGGATTAGAATTAAATCTCATCACTGGTGTTCATAAGAAATACCCTTCATTTCCAAATGTATTCCTTATCTCACAGATACAGATTTAGTACCCTTATGTAAAAGATTTGGGACCAGAAATTCTTCAGATTTCAAATCTCTTCTGAACCATTTGCTTACATTATACACACACACACACACACACACACACACACATGAGATGTCTTGGGAATGAGACCCAAGTCTAAATATGCTCAACCTAATATTAGTTTTACTCAAAATTCTCTTGTAGAATAAAATTATGGCATTTGCAATAAATGGATGGAGTTGAAGAATATCATGCTAAGCAAAGTAAGCCAACCCTCCCCCCCCAAAAAAAAACAAAGGTCAAATATTCTCTCTGATAAGTGGATGCTAACCCATAAAGGGTGGGCGGGCGTGGGGAGAATGGAGGAACTTTGGGCAAAAGGGAGGGAAGAAAGGGGTGGGGGTATGAAGGTAGGAAAGATGGTGGAATGACATGAACATCATTACCCTAGGTACATGTATGACCGCACATATAGTGGGACTCTACATCAAGTACAACCAGAGAAATGAAAAGTTGTGCTCCATTTGTGTACAATGAATCAAAATTCATTCTGTTATCACGTATAACTAATTGGAACAAATAAAAAAAAAACTCTTCTGTTTTTAATTCTATAATTGTTTCATAAAGAGGTTCAGAAGAAATTTTAAAGTCTTATACTTAACTTATCCATATGTTTCCATTTCTCTCAGAGAGGAATATTCACATGCAAGGTGAATGTTCCTAATCTAAAAACGTGAAATCCAAAATGCTCCAAAATTGGAAACTTTCTGATTACCCAATAATGCTACAAATATAAAATTCCACACTTGACACCATGAGCTAGGTCACAGTCAAAACATATACCATTTCACTTAATCAGCCCACCACATATTAAAATATAAACAGGGTCCTTGTATCACTAAGAACACAAGGTGAGAGTACATGTAACAAAAAGTTATTACATGACTTACACTGAAATTGAAGTTGTGAGACCCCATACAAATGACATTTAACTTTGATTAATCTTACAGAATATATATATATAAATGCTCTAACCCATGAAAAATAATCTAAGATTCTATAAAATATTTATATCACATATTAATGTCCTTTTCAAAAAAAATTTAAAGTAACTTTCACAACCAATTTAGAAATCATAAGAAAAAAATCATCTTTTATTGTATTTCCATTTCTTGCACCAAAATCTTTATTAGCAATCTCAATTGATCATTCCAATCTCTGGACATTGTTATAAATACTTTTCAAATTTTTTTTTAAATAAAATCTATCCTCAAAGAACAAAGATGAGTTTCCATTGAGGATATTAAAAAGAACCATTATAGACTTGGAAGTCATCACTACCTAAGAAATATATTCTGAGGAATGGAAACACTGTGGTAACATGCACATGGCACCCAACTGTGAATATTGGGACATACACAGATCAGGGACTCATCTGAGAGCTGGTGTAAACTGTAAAGTAGTATAAACTGTAAAGCATGGTGAGTTTCATTAACTGCTAGGGGTGGCACTCTTGTTCACAATAACTAGCAGTAGCAAGGGTTTCTCTCAGAATGTCACTTCTACATCCACAGGAAAAATCACATTCTATCTATAACATAGATACACACTTTCTTACAAAACAGAAGGACATTCAAATTAGCAAGTTCCTTTGATGGATTTTACTCACATCAACAAGCTGATTGACTCCACTTGCTGTTTTTGCCAGTGTGACAAGGTCTTCCTGCATCTTATCAACCCATGACTTGATACTGTAGAAATCAGAAACAAAAATATTCTATCACATCTTTGACAAATAAAGGTCACATGGTGACATTATATATCCATGCTTCAGATAATTCATAAATTGTCCTTAGATCTTTCTTCTCCCTCCTAGCTCCCACATGTCCACCCTCCCATTCCACCTTCCAATTTCAAAGCAGTCAACCTTTAGATACAAATGTTTAGGATGCTAAAACATCCACAAATCCAAAAGAGAAAAAATTACATGGATGTCTTCTATGATATGAAGGCAAACATTTGCTTATTTTTCTTAAAATGTAATAAATATATTACTAAGTAGAACATTCTAAATTACAAATGCTGTATTTTTGCATACAAGTCCTCTGAATATAATAGTGAGAGTACAATAAATGCAGACTATTTGAAAAATGGAAGAATAATCCTACCATTCAGAGATATTTGCTCTAATTCTTTTATTTAGTTATTTCATTTATACCATATGATAAATACAAACATATGCTGACACAAATATTCTATAAACCTATCCTTTTTAATGACTACTTAATATTCCATTATCTCCACATTCTATACTACCATTCTTTAAAAAAAAAAAAATATCATCTGTTTTTAACCACTACAAATCATACTGCAATATTTTAGTGGACAATTTTAAATGCACTTTATTTCTTTAGCTAGACACTTAGATATGAATTCTGGATCAAAGTTTAAATTTTAAAGCAATGGTCTTGACCATTAAAATTATGATCCAAAGATTTAAGTTCAAGTCCTTTCTTTAGATCAATGCAAAGAAAATCTTAAAGTATAAGCTATGGTTTCAGGGCATTTTAGGAAAACCTAAATACATCTTCTATCTCAGTTATTTCTGGCATTTGAAACAGTACCAAATACCACACAATTTTTCTGATTCATGTCAATATAATTTAATTTTCAATTTCCTCATCTATTTCATTTATTCATCCTCACAGTCACAGTGGCCTGAAACCACATCTACCCAGGAAGTTAAGGCGGAAGGATCACAAGTTCAAGGCTAGCTGGACACCTTAGTGCAACTATGCCTCAAAAGCAATAAAAACAGAAGGGCTGGAGATGTAGCTCAGCAGTAAAATAAATAAATAAGTAAATAAATAAATAATCTATGTTCTTTTCTCTCCAGGCAATTATACGGAAACATAAGTAATCTGATAAAATGATGAGATGTTTACTTTGAATATGAGCTTTACTCTACGTACATACGATCTAAATCATGGAAACTTAGCTTTAGATGTCTTTTCTTCCTTAGATAACACAGAAGAGTTCCAGTAGTACATCATGGTCACCAATTTTTTTTTTCAGCTAAATGCATATGTAACATAATAAACAATAAATGTGAAATAAAAATATAACATGGGAAAGGGATTTAAATGAGGTTTAAGAGAACATATAAAAGAATAATGAGCTGACAAACTAAAGAGGAAGAAGGGAAACTAGAAAGTCAGTCATAAAAATGGATGAAGTGCCAGAGAGTAAAACGCGGAGGCATGATTTATGTGTAAAACAAACTTAGTAAATAAATTAGCACTAGGAACACTTTAGCACAAACAAAAATAAAGGATAACATTTATTGAACCATGCTTTATGAATAGGATAGAAGAAAGGTAAATGAATATCAAGAAACAAAATCAAATAGAAATTTATAGGGCTATTAAAATGAACGGTGCACATAATGTCATCCTGATAGTACAGTTTGTGCTATTTATGAGCTGGTGCATACATCTGAACAACATTATAAGCAACAACCAATCAATATTCTTAGTATTGCTATTAGAGAATTACAATTATGCCCCAGCTTTACATCGAAAACAAAAAAAATATAGTAGAGTATAGGAAGAGCAAAGAACATTAGTACTATTTTCTAATTCAGATCAGACTATCTTGTTGCTCTAAGCAGTTACTGAGTAAGTCATGGAACATAGAAAAACTGAATCATCTCTTCTCAAATAAACTATCAACACTGACAAAAAGCAAGAAGTGTTATACATCCCTTTAGCTGGGAAACTGAGAGATGAATATATCTAATGACTGAATTCTGATTTATGCCCAACTAAGCTAAAATATGCACTCTCTCCTGACACCTGTGGGCACTGTCGCTACCAATGTTCACTGAGGTGAACTTTTTTGCACTGTAAAGCACTTTAGGACATGTCCATTCTTCTCTGTCCCACTGACAAGCTGTCAAGAACACTTTATAGGAGCACGAATTATTGTACAGATATAAAGTGTTAGCTGATTTTCCTAAAATATTATATAAGCAGTCTACTTTCACCATTGAATTACAAGGTGATAAAGACCAGGAAATAAGGAAAGGTCACATTTACTTCAAAAGTGGAAAATCACAAAATAGATAATACTCATGTGCAAATATTTATCGATCTTTTTCTTACTTGGCAAATCATCAAGCACATATGTATAATCATTTTATTAAATTTATCCAGATGGAATTATAAAATTTGGGGGAAATAATGGGAGAAACAAAATTTTCACATAATAAGAAAGGAACATGGCACTCCACCAGGAAGAATTTATTGTTCACTCTTGACATTGTTCAGCTACCAGGAGGGAGTCACTTAATGTTTATTCATAGTGGTATGGGGAGGCTGGTAGAAGAGGCTATAGGCAACAAAGAAATACTCAGTATATGGCCCCCGCCTTTCTTATGTCAGCCTTTGCCTTGCTCTAGGATCCTGCATTAAAAAGAGAAAAGCGTAATTTTTTATTAATTTTATAACTACATGGAGATATTCACAAGAGATTCAAGTACTAAAAAAAATGACCAAAGCATGGAGTTTATATACTTTTGAGGCAAAGAATGATTAATTTGTGAAGGGATGATGGAACAAATAAATATGGAGATTAAGGTCGTTAATTCTAGGAATGTTACTAAGAAATATATGGAAGACATAGAAGCTAGTGGAAAATTAGAGTTACTTCAGGATGTGTTTATTCATATTCACTGTAGCCCTAATTTCCAGTCTCTGGTGGTCAGAGCTAGTTTTCATTTTTGGTATGTAATGGGCATCCCTCTCAAAAGAACCTCCAGGGCTTGCTGCAAGTAGGAAACTCAGGATAAATGGCTCTTTCTGAAGTTCTAGCTCCTCAAGTGACCAGTCTGAAATAATCAATATACCAACTGGGAATATTTTGGAATGGCATATCATTAATTCCTTCAAGGCTTTCTGGAGAAGTAGCTATTTAAAATTACAAAACTGAACAAAGTCAGAGTGAAGACAAAGAGAATACAAAGCATAGCTTATTTAACAACTTCAAGAAGTCCAAGCTTGGCAAATGATATGAAATTGAGGCAGGAATGGAAGGGCAAAATTCATCCAGAAAGATGGTCCAGACCAAGAATCTGAAATAACCTTTTGAAGCATTTAGATGGTTTTCTCAAAATAATGGAGGAACAGTAGAAAATGAGAAGCCAGAAAGAAAGAAGACAAGTAGAAATAAACAATCCAACAGAAATTCCTCAGTATGTATCACAAGATTTCTTGTACTGTTAGATAAAGAAAATGATTGGGGGGCTGGAGTTGTGGCTCAGCGGTAGAGTGCTAGCCTAGCACATGTGAGGCCCTGGGTTTGATCCTCAGCACCATATAAAAATAAAAAATAAATAAAATAAATGTATTGTGTCCCTCTACAACTAAAAAATAAATATTAAAAAAAAGAAAATGATTGGGAAGAAGAATTGGGAAATGATTCAGGGAGTTCCTCAGTTAGATTATGATAGGGCATTTTAATATAGAAAGTATGGGGGAAGACCAATTTGGAGGGACATTGATAAGTTTTGCTTGCTGTGTTGGGGATTGAACCCAGGACCCCACACATGCTTAAGCAAGCACTCTGCCACTGATTGAGCTATAGCCCCAACCCATGAGTTTCTGTTTTTGGATTTAATTAAAGGTGTTTTTTTTTTTTATTAAGAGAACAGAATAGACATGTAATAGTTGAATATACAAAGGTTTACAGCTCTAGAAGAGAATTCTCCATAGAATTTAAGAATTTGGTGGTTACAACATATATAAAGAGCATGCAAAAATCAAAGTACAACTTCCAAAAGAGTAGATGGAGGAAGAAAAATAAACAGAAGTTAAAAATCTCAAAAATAACATTTAAGGAATAAGCAGAGGAATCTGAGTAGTGACCAGAGAGGAGAATCCCTAAACCATGAGATGTCAGAAGCCAGAGGGGAAAAATATTTCCAAAGAGTGGAAGGGATTACAGTATCATAAATAAATCCACCTTTGCTGGGAAAATGGAAGAAACAGTGTGGGAACTAGAAGGGAATGGAGAATGAGGACCTGAGGTTTCTCTTGGGTTTTAATGTGATAGATATGGGCATGTTTCTATGTAAAAGGAGAAAGACAAGAGGGGAGGGAGACATTAAAGATTCAAGAGAATATATAATTTATTGACAGTGGTGGGATTCAGGAAATGCAACCCCCAAATAGGGCACTTTGACATTTGACAAAACAGCAAAAGCAGAAAGCTCTCTTTGCCCTTCTCCCTGTGGACTCATGTGACAGGTGTCCTGCTCTAAATCCAAAGGGAAAAAAACAGCACACAGGAAAACCGAGTATTATCAGAACCAACAGGCCTTGTAGATCATGTCCTTTTGTTCACCAATTGTACTTCCTCAATATTGTCCATAAAAATATGTACCTATCTCTTGATCTTTGGTTCTTCATTTTCTGAAGCCTCCCAAGTCATTTTAAAGTTTTATTAGATTCAATAAATTTATATGCTTTTCTCTTGCTAATATGAATTTTTAAACAGGGCTCGCAGCCCTGAACCTTACAATATGTGAGGAAAGCAATCTTCTCTACAACACAGCAAGGTCTTTCAAAAGTCACTAGATTCATTACACTTTTCTTGCTCACTTACTGTATCCTAAACACGAGAGGATAAAAGTAATGGATGAGGAGGAAAGAATCAAAACAAAGGAGAAATCTAGAGTGTGGCTCTAAGGGAAGACAGTTCTTCCATGGGTACTGGAAAGGAAGAGGAAAAGTTTTGAGATAAGTGGAAATAACTGCAACAACTAGTGCAAAAAGTTGAGACAGTTCTAGTTTATTGGTCTCTATTTCCTTTGTAATAAGCAAGAAAGAGTCATCTGTTCAGAGATAGTAGGTAAGGAAGTAGAATAGAGAGGTGGAGGTTTACAGAGTGGCTGGAGATGTTTAAGGATCTGCACTATACTGAAGGTCATAGGATTCCATTGGTACTAATCAACATAGCTGTGTGAATTTCTTACCAATACCAGGCTGTGGAGGGCAAGATCAGAGAAAAACGGCACTCAGATGAATGTGGGACAGACACCAGCAGGTGGGAAAGGAGGCACGGAAAAGTAAACTGAAGGTCATGACAATTTCTAGATCTCTACTGATTCTACATAACAAAGACTACTAAAATATTCATTAAAATGTCATAATATATTCATAAACAATGCTTGTTTTCTAAACCCCTTTTCTATAGAACCAAAAATCTTTTTTTTACAGTATTTCCAAGAGAATGTGAAAATACTGTATTGCCAAATTCCAAATCTTTGTCATCATTTTTTGAATTTTCAGTCTTATAAAAAAAATATAATGTAGCAACTTAGAGAAAGGGACCTGCGTACACATATCTCATTTTAAGTCACTTACAATATATATGTATTTTTTAAATAATAAGTTCCCCAAAGCATGGTGAAATAAAACAGATTGCTCTCAGAAAGTTTAATACTGTGATTCAAAAGCCCTTTAGATATAAATGCATATTACAATCTCTGGTCTGACCAAATTCATTGAGCGTATATTTTGTTATATAAGAACAATAGAATTAGAATAATAGATAAGCTGTTTTCTTGAGAAAACACACTGGACTTTCATGCTCAGGGTGACAGAGCACACTTGACCCTTCTTGTTAAAAATGCATATTCCTTGGCTTCAAGGCTCAGGTGCTACCAGAAGCTTCAATGTTCCAGAAAAGACTTGAGCGTGATAGGAAGTCAAAGAGTAAGAAGAATGAATAGTATATGTGGGGAAAACTGTGAGAAGCTCTGGAGTCTGGGCATGCAGAGAAGGGGTGCACATCCTATTTCTTGTCCCTTTCTTACCCCACGTCCCTCACTGTTCCACTGCCCTCTTGAATCTTGCGTGCTTTTTGCTCCTATGACCCTATTTGTTTGGCTCTTGTTTTCTTTATTATTATCAACTGATTCCTTTTCATTTTCCTAAGGATAAATACAATTATTTCTCAACATCCATCTTCAATTTTAATACATTTTTCTCCTTCCTCTCTTCTACTTGTACTTCCTCAAAATCTTATGCTTCAACTGTCACCTTTACTTATATAGTCCCTAAATTTGAGATCCACTTGTTCCTCAACTACCATTTGAATGCTCCACTTTGACATTCCATCACTCCTGTCCAAAGATGTATCATACTGAACTCAATATTTTCCCTCTGCAGACTACAAACTCTTTGTATCCTTTTTCTCTATTGGCAATCCATCTACCCCATTATCAAGAATCATAGCACCTATTTCTTCATCTTTCCCTCCTATGATCCTGTTAAATAATCATGTCCCAGCTTTTCTCCATACATAGCTGATAGCTAAAAAACATTGAGACTTTATTTTGTACCACCTCCATGCTAAAATATCTAATATGTATCCTTGCATTACTACCAATTAGAAAAATGTAGACAGGAGAAAACATTCCGGAAGTTAAGCAACCCAGCCCTCTCTCCCTTCTTATTTCCTAAGACCTTCTACTACAACCAACCTCAGGTTTCAATGTGCATTGGCTGTACTTTTCCTCATTCATCCTTCAACCTCCACCTAGAATTAATCTTCCACCTCAACTGTAAACTGATAAATCCCCAAATACTTTCATACCACCTTTCACAATCTCCCAAACCAAGAATGTTTACTTCTATCCACAAAATTCCAAAAGTACTTTAGCTGTGCTTTGTGTTTATTTTTCTGACACTTCCGTGATTAGATGAATATGCTTTTTTTTCTCATTTATCACTGTATCCCCAAACTTTCTACTGAAAAATCGCCTTGGATATAGCAGGCACATAAGCATTGACTGAATATAGAGATATGTACTGAAATGAAATTCAACTGTACTACTATTGTTTAAAAATCACAAATATATTTAATGATTCCATTGTTTCAAACACACAAATTCTCTTTAAGCATAACTTCTCCCTATAATCCACATCAGAATAAAATCAACTGTAAGATGTACACCTTTGTAAACAATATCCATCTTTTGACAAACTGCAAATTTTCAAAATGTGGACCTAATAATTTTAAGGAATTATTAAATCTCTTGAAATTCTAAATCTTTTAAGTATACTGAATGTCAAGGAGAAAAATCAAGTCTTGTAATCTCTCTTTGTCCCTTGCCAACTCATTATAGTCAACAACATTATTTTCAACAGTTTGATGTTGTGTCCAGATTGAATGTAATTTGTAGCATTCTCTAAGATATTACTAAAAATTGAGGTATTTCATTGCATAATTGAAATAACCTTATTATATCCTCTACTTCACCTTATTGAACAGAAACAATCAAAATTCTAAAAGCACACATACAAAATATTGATATTTGCATTAAGTTTGAGAGAAAAACTTGCCATTCAATAAACATTGTTCCTTTTAAAGCTGGATTTGTCTGTAATATTGTTTCAAAAGAGTAATGCATACTTTAGAAAGCAACTTTCAAAAAGCAAAAAAAAAAAGAGATAATAATCCATTTCATCTTGTACACATTTGAAGAACATCAAATTCAGGAAAGCACAAATTATACCCTATTTAATCTATTGTAAAGTGTTAACAATTGAGAAAAAAAGTGTCAAGTCTTTATAATTTCCTATTAAATTGTTTTGAAAAAGCTAAAGAAAATTTTCCTGGCTGGAAAAATGGAGTCAGTGTGATAGCTAAGAATTGTTATAATAGGTCCTAAACTAGACTAACTGTCCTTGCATCCTATATTTTATGTGGGTAAGTCTTGTGGGGTGTAGTGGGAGGAGAATGTGTTTAAAACTGCTGCTGTTTGTATAGAGAGAATATTAAAATAGGCATCTTTTTTCCATGTTCTTCTCAACTTATTCTACTATAATTATCGTAAAGACAAAGACAGATATACCACAAGAAAAAGAAAGGGAGGTGGGCTTGTTACAGTAAGGGATTTACAGGAGGGGTGGTGAGAAGGTGAGAAGTTTTTGCCAATTGGGGCCTTGTCCTAAGACAGTTCTCTGCCTATGCCATTATATTTAAGAAATAATCTTATTTTTAAGGCAATAGAAGACACAGTTATGCCTTGTAGAGCTGGGAAAAATTAAAATATCAAAAGATCTAACAAACTGACCATTTCAAGTGTGCTGAAATATAAATAGCTTATTCATAAATGTGAAGTAATAAGATCATATATTTCAAAAGTCAACTGTTCTACTTGCTATAAATATTCTACCAATGCCAAAAGGCTCCTATTTTTGTTATATAATAAACCACCCACAGTGTCCCTGTAGGTGGGTAAAAATAACATAAGTAAGCCAAAGATTTAGATAACCTAGACATGCAAGTTTATTTAATATCCCTTTCATAGCATGGATAACTATATAGTGAAATACTTTTATTTTTTGTGGTATAAATGGAGAGTTTGGTACCTACATTAAATTATAGGAGTGCTTGAAAAACAAATATCATGCCAGGACTATAAGTTCCTGAAATTATTTTCAACTTAAACCATTTTCAGTAACACCATTGCTCTGTTTTTAGAAAGCTGTTTCAACTTATGAAATGCTTTAGTATTCCATTTTAGTCCAGCGTAATCCTGGGCTGCAGAAAGGAATATGATCACACTAATCAGAGTGGAAAGGTAAAGAACTTGAGAATAGAAACAAATTGTAAAACTAAAGCCTGATTCTTGAGCAGTTCATGCTTCTCTGCCTTCATTTACTGTTGGCCTTTTTCTGCGTGTGTGTGTGTGTGTGTGTGTAATCCACCTTACAAATAATCATATTCACAATTCACAAAAGCCAAGAATTCTTCATAGGATCTACTTTTCCACCATGTTGAATTGGTTTTTGCTTTAGCCACACTTTTTTTTTTAATTGTTTAGTTATTATTTTCTGCCTTGGCTTGCAGCAATTTGCTTCCATCATCCAAACAGATCAGTAATACACTTTCAGATTGGTATTAAAGTTGTTTCACAGATCAGCTACAGCAGGGAGGCTTTTCATACATGGGATTTGTTCCCTGACGCCCTGAGACCTTTATTTTCTTTTCTTCCACATCACAGTTACTTACAACCTCTAGCACAATCTCTGTCTAGCCTGGTGCCAACTGAGGTCCCATGTGGCCACACAATCTGCTGCTGGTGTTTCTATGAACCCAATGAGCTGAATTTGTAATTGCTCATTATAAAACCTACATTCATTTTATTGAAGACCTTCCTTTCATTGTTCATCTGCACTCTTTTCCTCAGTCACTGAAAATTGTTCACAAAATTTATTTTAGCCTAATTCAAGCATATAAACATTATTTGCTCTCATGATAAAACTTTCCTAATTTCCTTTTGTCTTGATTATTATCTGAGGAATCATAATAGTTCCAATACTGAAAAATAATCAAATGCTTCTTATATTGAGATTCTCACCTAAATGGCCAATCCATTGCTCTACATAGACCAGTACTTTCAGCCAAGCTAATTTAATTGTTTGACAAACATATGAGTTTTGTCATATTCTTTAATCATATTCTACTAGCTTGAAATCACCTTTCTTAAATTGCTTTAGCTCCTAAAAATCACTCTTCAAATTTGCACACCCAGGTTCCTTTTTTGATATTGATATACTGTCTTATGTTGCTGTTATTTCTCTAACAATATTTAACTTACTTAAATAGATTTGTCATAGCTTATGGCTCTGTAGCCTGAGAATACCTAGAATAGTTCTAAATATAAAAATAGATGCTTAATAAACAATAGGTAATATCTATAGACCTATTATATGACAAGAGCTTTTCTAAACAAGCTATACAAACAACATCTTTAAGGCTCACAGAAATCTATTATAAGTCCTACTTTACATATGAAGAAACTGAGGCATAATAAGTTTCGATTAATTGCGTAAAGTCACAGTTGGTAAATGGCAGAGCAGTTGCCCTCAGCAAACAATATAGTATAATTACCTTAATAAATGCTAATTGATCCAGTGATCTGAAACATAGTTTGGATTTCATCTTTAAACTACCAGAGTAATCCCTCAACTCTTCTGTCATCATAACTTATATATGCTTCCTGATTTTTATAGAATGTCATAGTCTCTTTGTGTATAGAGAGACAAAAATGAAATTTACAGAATCTTAGTTTTACATGGAAAAGTTAGTCATAGTTGAGAAATAAAGATTTCAATATTGAGAAAACCTGGGTATTGTCTTCCTTTAAAACTTTCTGTGGAAATATGCACATGATTACTTAAATGCCATAATTTTAATTTAAGTTTTTGATCAGAATTAAACAAGCTCTACTTATTTTATTTGCTACCAGAAATTTTACTGCTTTTATTAGTATAACATGACATTGTCATGTTAAGTATTGTTCCACAGCAATTGACTTGCATTCCTCACATGCAAAGATATTTGACATAAAGTAGCAGGTTAAGTGTAAAGTCAGCTTTGATGTGTTTCTAAATATAAAATATTCTAAAAGCAACATTCAGTCCTACAATATGAACAGATAAACATGACTATTTCAACCAACTTTCCTTGTTTTCATAATGCAGGTTCAAATATACAAACAAATGTATGAATATAAAAACAAGGGTGCAGATTGACCCTTGTGATGCTTCTTTTAAAACACACCACAATGTAATTTGTCTGACAGCTGTTCTAAGACAGAGTTTACTTGACAATAAAAAAGCTGTCAACACAAATATATTGAAAATTAGAAAGACAATAATTCTTTCTGAAGACCATCAGAAAGGAATATTTCAAGATAGGCTACCTCTAAGAATTTTAATATTTTATTAATAAATATAGGGTTCTAGAGAAATAGGAATGAATCCTTCCAACATAAATCAGTAAACATCTTTCCAGCTCAGAAAACATATTGCAATTTAATTGCTTTCAACCTGTCTTATCCCAACAGAACATGGTTCTCTCTGACCCTTTTTGCCTGAGCAGCACCTACATTACCCTTATGCTCCCCTCTGATGGTCTGTGCACACTGAACATTCCAAACAGAAGATTGCTGCTCGGACAGGAATTATAACCTGCTTCCTTTCCTTATCTGCTCAATATAAACAAAAACCTAAAGTATATCTTTTAAAAATTAAACTGCTTTTCCCCATAAACACAATGAAACCAACCATGAGAATTGTGAGAAAATGATTTATGTTAAAAAAAAAAAAACTGAGGTCAGTCACACCAAGAAAATGAAACACCAGTTACTACGGTGTGGGAGAAGGACCTGGGTACAAAAGATGGTGGAAAGAGATGGATCATTTTCCTAAGTACATGTATGAAGACACGAATGGTGTGAAATACTCTGTGTACAACCAGAGATATGAAAAATTGTGTTCCATTAGTGTAATGCATTCTGTTGTCATATATAACAAATTAGAATTAAAAAAAAAAGAATATGTTAAATGAGTAAATTCTACCTGCTCTTGTCAAACACAAAAAGTAACTATGTGAGATACTTCAATGACTGTTTAGTATATATGTGTCTCATAACACTAGGTTACAAAACTCAAATACATATAAATTTCATTTTTAAAATGAATTTTTATTCATACATGACCAAAAAAATTGATTTTTAACACTACCAAATTATTTTTTTTCAAAGAATGTGAACCATTGGTGAAGGGTTTACATAAATGTGAAATATAGGAAAACAAGGTATTTTTAGTTTCTTAGTCAAAATTTCATTATATGATATTTGTTAATTTTTAAACAACAAAATAACATAGCCGTGATCCTTCATGCATTATATGTTGAAAAGTAGGTCAAAACCTAAGAAATTAACTGAAAAAAATACACACACACATATCATGTAGAAAAAGTATTTTACAGAGCTAAATCCAGTGTTAGGTATATTAAAAATAAATTCTAAGACATGAACACCGAGAAGGCCTTTAAAAGCAAAATGAAAAGCATTGTTTTTCAAATTCAATCTTTATTATCAAATAATTCGCTACTACCAACAAAAATAAATAGAAGAAATCAGTGTTAGGTATATTATTTTATTTTTTATTTATTTTAATTTAAATCTTTAATATAATATATTAAATAAACACTTAAAAACACAGTGGCTTATCTTCTCATAGAAGGTCTCATTTGTGTTAATGTTTATATCTTTTTATTTGAAATAATTATTCTGTAATTAGGTGCAAAAATCCAGAAAGTGGATCACACTGAATCATTCAACAAACAGGTAGGAAGTGTTTCACAAGCCCTTATATAAGAAGTATGGCACTTTGTGAAGCTAAAGGCCTCTCTTGTAAGATGACACACCCATGTAATTTATTTCTATGAAATTTGGAAGAATCATGAAGGAGTAACATGAATTAAACATCAACATTCTTGTTGTAGTCTCCTATTTTTTTTTCATCATTATTCATTCTGTCACTGTTCCTAATGCTCCATTTAGAGCATATGCCAATGTGGATTTCAATAAGAAATATTTAAATGGACCACCCTGTATTGTAATATTGAAGTCTAAAGATTTCTGAAGCTAGATCTGTGAATCATTCGTGACTCAGCAGCCTCCCACAAGCCTGAAAACCCATATATTCTGTCTCAAAGTGCTCTAGCTGTATAAAAGAGGCTGAATGGACTTCTCATCACTATTTGCAAAGCCCAAAGACTTGAAGACACGCAGTCAGTTAGAATTAACTCTACCTTCTTTAGGTCACCTAGAGTACAAGAAGAGAAAACTCCTATCACTCACCACTTCTTTTGCTTATGCAGAACTATCTTTTCTATTATCCCTGGTCTTCCAGTCCTGTTCCTCCACACATAACCTTTGAGAGGCATTCATTCACTTACTAACAACCTTTTCTTTTAGGGCAAAACTGTTCAAAAGTTCTGCTGGGTGCAAAAGAAATCATGCTACATTTATCTTATCAATTGTTAGACACTTAAAAATAAAACCTTTTTTAGATACAATCCTATTTTGCCTGAATTTTGCGATTATTGCCATTTTTGAATTTATAAGGAAAGTTATAAAAAGTTAAAATAAATTGTCTTCACATATATAATTATTAATGCTCACCAAAAGAACACATAAAATATTAATTATATATTTTATAATTTAAGCATAAACAGAATGAAAGGAGTAAATTAAAATACATGTGTGGAAAGGGCAAAGTGAGGCTTTATATATTCATTCTGCTATTTAAAAAAACAATAATCAGCAACTAAGGTGAAAATATGTGATAATGACTAATAAACATGCCATCTAAGTTTTAGAGAAATGTTTTCTGACCGAGTAGTGGTCAGGTAGTGACATACCTAATGAGTTCTAGGACCTAGCTTTGGGCTTTAGAGATGGACTGAGTAGCATCCAGTCAAGTTCTTCAGACTGTGGATCTAAGGAGGATCTAAAGTGTCCAAAAGCAAAGGTGAAACCAAAAACTAAACAAGGAACTTCAGAAATAATGGTTCAAAGAGACTGGACAGAAGAGTACAGGGGTCTTGCACAAAAACAACAACTGGAAACAAGGACAGAGCAAATACCAAAGGCAGAGCATATAGATCAAAAGACTAGCCCAAGTTTATAAAGTGATTAAAGACCTGTTGTGAGTCACTCTACTTATGTTCACCTGTTGATACAAAGGAAGCTGCTCATAGCCTTGATAAACTGAGAGACATAGTTAAGAAGTCTGTTTAAAGACCTCCACTCCATACTTAATTTCCTACTCTGAGATCCCAAAGTGCTTCATGGACAATGCTACCAAAATGAAAATTCATTGTTCCTATTTCTGAAGAACTGAAGCTTAAATGTGAATAATACACCTTCCTGTATGCTAATAAAATGGCTCAAATTAGAATCTTTTTCTGAGTCTCTCAATCACATTCTCCCAGCTTGATTTTTCATAAAACCCATGGAAACAATTTTAGATAAATGTGAGAATAGTGCATCTTCACCCCCACCAAGAGTGTGCTACAGGGTTTCTAACTGCCACCTGAACTGGTCCTGTTCTCTCTGTTTACTCCTCTGATGGGACAGAAGGGGAAGCGTGTGGAATGAATGGGCAGACAAAGCAGTATGGCAGGAGGCTCCATAGGGCCCATGGCAATGTCTTTCCCCTTCAGTGGAGACATGGAGGGACTGCAGAGCTAGGAAGCCCAGGGGAAATCACATGTTCCTGATTAACCAGCTCTCCCTGAATTTGTAATACAGCCACCTGGTCGTAGATAACACTTAAGAAAGGAAAATGAAACTGAAATAATTGAAAGAGATCCAGGGGACCCAAAGGAAAAGTAAGAAATCAAAAGACAGCATGAGATAATGGACACACAGGAGTTGGGAATCGGAAGGAGAATTAAAAAAAAAGAAGACTCAAAATAAATGGACATTTTAAAAAGTGATTATGGAGTTTGTCTTAGAAGGTTAAAATGTACTTTGAACATTTGGGGGAAAAAAGTAGGCTCCCCCCCCCCAAAAAAAAGGCAAACAATGCACTTTAATGAACCACTACTTGATGAATGCAAATACACATTGCAATTTTAAAGGGATGTAATTACAGTCCCATAGATTTAAAGGTCATAACCTTTTACCCAAATATGATGAAACATATGGTACTTTGTGGTTTTTGTTGCTATTGTTTTCTGTTTTCCATCCTGGGGATTGAACCGGGGAGCCTTAACCATGCTAGGCTAGAACTCAACAACTGAGCCACACCCCTAGTCTTATTTTGGTTTACTAACATGAAATTGTGAAGACCATTCTCCTACAAGACCATTTTTATCAACAAAAGTACTTTCCATGCACAGTGGTACACATTTTGCAATCACAGTGGCCCACACCTATAATCACAGCTACTGGGAGGCTGAAGTAGGAGGATTGCATATTTGAAGCCAGCCTCAGCAACTTAGTGAGGCCCTAAGAAATTTAACAAGACCCTGTTTTAAAATGAAATATTAAAAGGGCTTGGGATATAAGCTCAGTAGTGAAGCACCTCTGGGTTAAAACACCAGTACCCAACCCTCCCAAAATGTATTTTCTTTCTTTCTTGTTTAAGTTCAATTTATTGTTAGGAAAAGTAATGTCCATTAATCTTTATTGCACAAGAATACATTCTTTTAGTGTGGACAAGGGACTTTGTTATTTAACATTGATTTGTTGTTTTTTTTTTTTTGTAGCTTAATGACAGATCAATCAATGAATAGTTACTTATTTATAGTGGTCATTAGGTTAGCTGCCTACAGAGCAATGGGCTTCATATTTGTGCATCTCTATATTTTAGCTATACTTGTCTCTGAGCATTTCCATGAGACACACAATTTTGATTATTTAATTAGTCTAAATACTGAATCACTACAGCACATGCTTCTCCTAACCCACAAACAGTAGTTCTTCACATTCTCTTGAGGTGGTCTACATAGCTAATACAGGGAGGTTTCAAGAAGAGGCTGAAGTTCTATTGCTTCATTTGCATGAACCTACCAGTAATTTCCTCTTTAGTATAGTGGATGAAAGACAAGAACACTAAGTAGGAAACCACTGTAAGGAGCAGTCTTTGTTGCTCTCTATAATCCTGACTGGGGGCTTCTTTATGTCCCACTCTACCTTAACCAGTAACTTGGGGAAATCTTAGTATTGGGATTTTCCTAAATAAACAAGTGGCAAATAACTCCTGGGCTAAATCATCCTCCCTGAATTTGTAATACAGCCACCTGGTCGTAAATAACACTTAAGAATGAAAAATGAAACTGAAATAATTGAAAGAGATACAGGGGACCCAAAGGAAAAGTAAGAACTCAAAAGAAAGCATGAGGACACAGAACACACAGGAGTTGGGAGTCGGAAGGAGAGTGAAAAAAAAGAAGACTCAAAATAAATGGACATTTTAAAAAGTGATTGTGGAGTTTGTCTTAAAAGGTGAAAATGTACTTTGTACATTTGGAAATAAAGTAGGCTTTCCCCCCCAAAAAAATAACAAGCAATGCCCTTTAATGAACCACTACTTAATGAATGCAAATACACATTGCCATTTTTAAGGGATGTAATTAACAGTCCCATAGCATACTCTTTTACCCAAATATGATGAAACATATGGTACTTTGTGGTTTTGTTGCTACAGCACAGGAATAGAGGGCCATGGGCAAGCATCATC
Source organism: Marmota marmota marmota (assembly GCF_001458135.2). Taxonomy (NCBI): domain Eukaryota; kingdom Metazoa; phylum Chordata; class Mammalia; order Rodentia; family Sciuridae; genus Marmota; species Marmota marmota. The sequence goes on from NW_026000142.1 coordinate 31,941,982, forward strand.
ATTTGGGGGAAGAGGAAGAGATTCAGATCTTGAACTTGACACTCTATATGGATTTTGACACCATCAATGAAAGCATATTCCCTAGGAGTACCTATTGTTTTCCCCCCTTAACCATGCTTTCCCTCTGGGCCTTCTCAGTTCTTCTCATTCCTCTAAGCCTTAGGTCCAATGTCACCATTTCACAGGGACATTCCTGACCACACTTGTTCAACTTGCTAACCTTATCACTTTGTGCCACCTCCCACCTCCACACAGACTTCACCTGTTTCTGCAGTTCTCTCTCAACCTTCCAATCATTATATTTGATTATTAACATTTTTTGGTCGCTTTTTCCTCCAGTAATGTAAACAGCACAGAAGGTCTTTCTTACTTTGCTTTGGTTATGAGAATGTCCTGGTCACTTGCAGAAACTTGAACCCAAAGGAGCATAGAGGTAATTTCCTATAAAGTTGATGTATTGGCAAAAGAGAATAAATATATAGATTTTTTTAGACAAAAAAAAAGAGCCAAAAAATGTGTGGAAATACAGAATGCACTATTAAACATTATGGGTCTTTGCCAATTACTAAAATTACTTTTAAAAGCTCATTAGGTTCTGTGAAGCAGGAAGGTAATGAGACCAAAGTTGATTTTTCATTCATGACCATAAGCAGAATTTGAAATGAAAGTGGAAAAGAATATCCCTGCATTTTAGACTTGAAACAAATAGAGTGCTATCTTATTTTACTTTAAATTCTCTATTAATTCCAAGGAATGGGTTACCTAATATGCATATGCTTTAACCAAGCCTCAGTTTCTAGGTAGTTGCTAAGAGATTGGCATTCTCACTAATTTAAATAAATAAGCAAATCCCTGAGAATTTCTCTCATATCAATTTACTCCCTGTTGAGAAATTTCCAGGTATATCATAGTAATTTACATTTCCAATATTCTATAAGGATCCTCCATAAACTAGACCCTTCTACACTTCCAATTTAATCTTCTATCAATCTCTTTTCCTAACATAACAATGACCCTAGAATAGCACAAATTCATCTTAAGATCATGTTGTGCAAAAATTAAGAAATTTGAAATATTTCAAGTACAAGATATTACTAAGAGCATCACACACTCTCTTGTCCTAATTAAACTATTGCTTTTTATTTCTCTACTGAAAATGTCTTTTCCTTGAAGTGCTCTTAGAAAATTTCTACTCTAAATTCAATATTTCACTCTCTATAATTCCCTCCAGGATGCTGCACAATTTATGTACAATTATTAAAAAGCATATTGATTTCATAGTAATTATTTTATTGTCAAGTGCTCCATTAATTTTTTTTTTTTTTTTTTTGGTACCAGGGATTGAACTCAGGGTCACTCTACCACCGTGGAGCCACATTCCCAGCCCTATTTTGTATTTTATTTAGAGACAAGGCCTCACTGAGTTGCTTAGTGCCTTAATGTTGCTGAGGCTGACTTTGAACTCACAATCCTCCCGCCTCAGCCTTCCAAGCTGCTGGGATTATAGACATGAGCCACTGTGCCCGGCTCCATTAAACTTTAGCTCTATGGGACAACGAGAGTGAGTAATGCTTGACACACAGTAGGAATCCATTAAATGTTTAATGTATCAATGTTAGTTCTCTTACTTAAATAAAAATCTCTTTGTCATCCCTCCTCCTTATATGTCTTATAATCACTGCTCTTAGACTTGGTCATCTAGGACATGAACTACAGCACCATGCTACTAAGAAGTCCACATGATTCTGGCTTCCTCTCTCCAGTACCTGTATGACCCTTTTTTCAGAATCAATATGAGTACATGATCTTTTTTTTATTATTATTTTTAATTTATATATGACAGCAGAATGCATTACAATTCATATTATACATATAGAGCACAAATTTTTCATATCTCTGGTTGTATACAAAGTATATTCACACCAATTCATGTCTTCATACACATACTTGGATAATGATGTACATCCCATTCCATCATCATTTCTAACCCCCTGCCCCCTCCTTTCCCCTCCCACCCCTCTGCCCTATCTAGGGTTCATCTAATCCTCCCTTTTCCCCTTTCCTACCCCACTATGAATCAGCCTGATATGTCAGAGAAAATATTGAGCATTTGGTTTTGGGGGATTGGCTAACTTCACATAGCATTCTCTAACTTCATCCATTTATCTGCAAATGCCATGATTTTATTCTCTTTTATTGCTGAGTAATATTCCATTGTGTATATATGCCATATTTTTCTTAATCCATTCATCTACTGAAGGGCACAGTTTAGCTATTGTGAATTGTGCTGCTATAACCATTGATGTGACTGTGTCCCTGTAGTATGCTGTTTTTAACTCCTTTGGGTATAGACTGAGAAGAGAAGAGGAATAGCTGGGTCAAATGGTGGTTCCATTCCCGGTTTTCCAAGGAATCTCCATACTGCCTTCCGTATTGGCTGCATCAATTTAATGGGCCAAGGACCTGAACAGACACCTCTCAGAAGATGATATACAATCAACAAATATATGAAACAAATGTTTATCATTGCTAGCAATTAGACAAATGCAAATCACTCCAGTCAGAATGGCAGCTATTATGAATAACACATGATCTTTTAAAAGTTCATCAATATTTCTTTTCAGATTATAAATTTAATATGTACATGTTGACTACATTATGGAAAGCAACACAAAGCTGCCCTATTACCAAAACAGGCTAAGACAAAAAGGAGAATGCAAGCTGACCTCATCTAGGAGCAGAGGGGGGGAAATAACTACATAAATATTGAAACAGGAAACAGACAATTTTAAAAAATAATCATCTTGACTAAGGAACATTTATTCCAGAAGGAAATAGATGGTTCAACATTATGATATCCAAATTGCTTCACATATTAACTGTGAATTTGACAATTAGTAACTGAGTCTGTTTCATCCCATATGGTTGTGAAATTTAAATTAAGCAAGACTACAATTAGTGCGATGCCTAGAATATACTAAATAAAACAATTAATGCTCAATATTACATTATTTTCAAGCTGTATATAATCCAGTAAATTAAAAGATTTAAGGCAAAAATCAACTAATCATTTCAATAAACAGCCCCCAAAAGGCTTTTATTAGTATGCCATTTTAATTCTTGCTAAAACATAATTAGTAAGTTAGAAAGAAACTTTATTAACTTAATAAAGATCATCTAATAGATAATGGATAAAATACTTGGTGAAGTACTTAAAACATTCTACTTAAATCAGGAACATAAGAAAAGATTTCACTCTCCTAGGTAGGAAATGTTATCAGAGTACTCATAGTTAATGTGTTAAGATAAGAAAAGGAAAAGGAGGCATAAACACTGGGAAATTAAGATTTTATTGTCCATAGACAATATGATTTTCTAGCTAATCATAATAAAAAGTAGGATAAAAAAGGATGTTCAAGAAATTGTGGTATTTATACACTATAAATTATTACTCAGCCAAAAAGAAAAATGGCTTATGACATTTGCAAGTAAATGGATGGACCTGGAGACTATCATGCTAGGTGAAATAAACCAGTTCTAAAGAACCGAGGTCAAATGTTTTTTTTCTGATATGTGGAAACTAACTCACCATAAGGGGAAACAGGGAAAAATATAGATATTCAGTAGATTAGACAAACAGGAATGAAGGAAGGGAGGGGAGAAAGGAAAAGGAAAGACACTGTAATGAATCCAAAATAGTATTTCTACATACTTATATAAATGCACCATGGTGAATCCTACCATCACACAGGATTCTTATATGAATATAAGAATGGGGTCCTATAAGATATATTTCTGCCCGTACAATTATATCAAAGTGAATTCTACCATCATGTAGAACTAAAAAGAACCAATAAAAAATACTAATAATAAAATAAAATAGGAAATAAAGGAAAAAAAATCTAAATATTTATTTTTATGTAAGAAGACTCCTTAAGTAGTTGATGGCATATCCATTTCATGGAAAATGTATAGGAAAAAATGATAGAATAGAAAATAAGGGAATAAAAAATATAAAGGAAATGATCTTTAAAATCTTCAGTGGAAATACTAATGCAGAGTATGAAATTATCCATATATATATAAAATTATTATTATTATTTGACTCAATATGCATTTAAATGAAGAATTTTAAAAATAGTTAACACTATTGGGAAGACACAAACTTACCAGTACAGTGGAAGCAGAAATGGGGAGATGAGTCATACAAGGTGTCCTGTATAGTTCACTTTTAATATAATTTTTTAATGCTTGAAATTGTTTCCAACACAATATATTATAATGATAAAAATAGAAAACTGAGGGCTGGAAATATAGCTGAATTATACACTGCTTGCACAAGGCCCTGGATTCAATCTCCAGTCTCTCAAAAATAATAAATAAGAAAAATAGAAATTTGAAAGGCTAATTCATACCTACTTATAGGGAAGAATAGTTCACCCATAGAGTTTGGAGCATTCACCTTCTAGTTAGTGATACAGCAAAGCTGTTGTTGAAATTCTTAGGCCTGGGGCTATACACTGCAACTCTTCATACAGGCTTCGTGGTTTATGAGATGATGTGAGATAGTGACTTCATCACTCAAAAATGAGTCTAGTAATGATCATAACTCAAAGGGTTCTTGGGAGGACAAAAATAAATCTTACAAATAAAGTGACTGCAATAATAACTGGTACATAATAAATAAGTTTTTATTGTTACACTACAAATCTACAATACTAAGAACTAAAGCTTAAGGTTGAGAAGTAAATGTATCACTAATCTGTGGTCTTAATTTTTTCAAAGAACTAACGATTATTTACATTAGATTAACTGTAACATTGGTATAAAACTCCAAGGAAAAATCATTTTTTCCAGATAAGATTAAACTACACATTTCACTTTAATGAAATTCTATGAAATGCTTAATGAACAACTTCATTACAAGACTATAGGCCTGGACACTGTACAACTGTTTGTCATTTTCATGCTTTTTTATTAAAAATTCCCTCAGTATTTTTTTCACATTTAATAATCATTCTATTATTAGAAAAAGAAAATAACATTAACTCATCTTGAATTTCTCATATTGAATAAATTCATATAAGAACCTTTAGAACTATACATTCTGATTTGTATATTATCTTTAATATGTATTTTATAATACAAAATGTATGCTTAACTACATCATTAATTAACTTACATAAAACTTCTGTTCCAATATAACAGTCTCAAAAATAAAAATATACCAAATGAATATTAGCACAAAAACTATGAACATAAGCACCTTCACTGTAGCATTTTCAAAATTACTGTGTAATTCTAACATAATTATTCCCCCCAAAATCTGTCCCATCCTCTGGAAATGAGTATGAGAGATTCCTCACTGTGATAAGGGAGGAATATGCAACATGCATTAGGGCTGGGGTTGTGGCTTAGTGGTAGATAGCTTGCCTAGCACATGTGAGGCACTGGGTTTAATCCTCAGCACCACATAAAAATAAATAAAATAAAGGTATTGTGTCCATCTATTACTAAAAATATAAATAAAAAGATATGCATGAATTGGCATTCTAAGAAAAACTTATATTAAATGATTAGCACCAAGAAAATAGAAACAAAAATGCAACCAAAATCTCATTCTTTATAAAATTATACCTCTGTTAGGAAGCAAGTTTTTTATTTCATAATCTTATCTAAAATAAGATGATAATTTTATTCAAATTAGAATATAATTTTCAGAGAAGGATCTTAAGAACTGTTTATAAAGTCTTAAATATTTGATAACATTTTTGGAGGACTTGCCAAGGACTGAGGACAACCGTGATTAAGTATTAACCATTTTTAGAATCAAGAGATGGCTTAAGTTTCCTTTAAATAGTCTTATGTTTTACTACCTTGTGGTATAATTTTTTTAAAAAAAGGGGAAAAAAAGCTCACAAATACAAATAAAAACAATAAAAAAATAAGAATTGAGTAGATTTGAGAATCATCATAATCTTACTAGGCTACCTCAACCCACTTAACTCCTTCTCTACTGGAGAGAGGTTTCTAATTGAAGCTACCACAATCAACAACTCTTTATTTCTTGAATATCATGTAGCATCATTCTCATGCTTTGTTAAGGAAATCCACAATCCACAGAAACACTCCATATCCTTATAGAATAGGTGATTACACAAGATCAGTTTTTTCCTCCAGCAAGACTCAACCATTATGATTCATTTTTAAGAACTTAATTTTCTGTGCTGTCAATTCCCCCTTTTTAATTGTCACAGGATCTCATACATAATGCATAATTTTATTAAAACTCATTGTATTGCCTTGTGACATAGCATGAGTTGTCAAGTAAAATGCAATAATCTTTGACCTTAACCCACCCGTTGACATCAATAAAAAAATGAAAAGTATGCCTACAAGCAGGCTAAAGGGGCTTTTAGACTGAGGCACTAGGAACTCCTTAGCTAAGAAAAAAAAAAAAAAAACACTTACCTCCCACTATTTTACAAATCTTTTCCTTTTCTGTTTTCAAGGGATAAGTTTATAAATATTCTTTAACTGAATAAGTCTGTGCATTGGCGTATCCTACAAGTTCACTGTCATCATACATTTAAAAATAAAAATCAATGTAACTGATGTTTACTTCTATCTAGACACATCTAGGGAGAAAGCAAGTTATAATTCTAAAACAAAACAGCTTCAATTTTAATCAGAGAAATATTTCCTAAAGAAAATACTCCCAGAGAAAAGAAGCCTATTTAACAAAAATTATATTACCCATGGGAAGCCCTCCTTTGGTTGACAGCTAAAGGTTGACAAGGGTCATTCCACACGAAACTGGACATGGGTGACATTCTAGGCAAACCAGCTCCAATATAGCTCATTTCCCAGGGAACATTACACTCCTTCTCCAAGACAGCGTATATGTTTTAAGGTCAGAAGAACACAATGCCTGTCAAAGTGTTTGGTGTATGTTAAAAAGACAGGTAATTTACGAAGAGTCCCTGACATTTAGAAGGGAATCATGTTTTCAGCATCTCTCCCTCCTCCAACTTGACACCTAATTAAGCATCAATACAAAACAATATAATTGAACAGATGTACTAGTCATTAACAGGAATTACCCATTCTCCTATCAAATCAGAGTTTACAGAGAGGGCTTTATTTGTAATAGGTTGACTTAATTGCCTGAGGATTCCCCAGAGAAATGTACAAATGGATCAAGACATCTCACACATGCACACACACCCCACAGACAAACACTGGCAATTCTGTTCAGCTTTTGTCATTGTTACATCCATCTTTGCAAATGAGAATTTATGGTGGCTACAATCCATACTGGAGGATCAAAAAATAAATGAAAAAAATAAAGCAAAATGAAAGGTAACAGAATCCAGATATAGCAACACCCTAGTAAAATTTTCTATGTAGCAGCACTTTCCATAGTGTGGTTATTCACATTTGTCAGTGAAAATACAGCATAGTAAATAAAAAAAATAAAATGCCCAGCTGAGGGAGGGGGTAGGGGAGTGAGGGGGGGGTACTAAAGAGTGGTATCTCCTGGTAGTTTACTCTAAAACATTTATTTGGTAGCAAGGATCTTGTTTAAAAATTCTGCAGATGCATGGGTAGGGAGTTCAGAAATCCTGAAATGCACCAACCAACACTTCTCACACCATTATGCAGAGCAGAGAATCCAGAAAGTTGACACAGTAGATCTCCAGTCCCTTCCACTAACATCCTTCCTGGGTATGTATGTATGTAGTATTTGCTGAGAGGCTTGGCTCCATTTACCCTTATAAAAACCTGTCTAAACAATGTCATTTGGAAAGCAGATACCAAGGTATTTCTGTAAGAGTTTCAGCTGGATTTGTAGCTGGGTTTTGGATTTAGAAATTAGAAGTAAAATGTTCTGAATTCTAATCTTCAACAAGCTGAGGGCATTAGTGTGAAAGAATATAAGAGATTTATGTTCATATTACATTGAATATGAATTTCTGGGGATGATGGAAATGAAAAATGGCATTACCAACTGGAATCAGAGACAGAAGAAAGGAGGAACAACAACAAAATAGGAATACAACTTTTAAACTGACTATTCCCAACACACACACATGCACACACATTCTCTCTCTCTCTCTCTCTCTCTCTCTCTCTCTCTCTCCTCTCTCTCTCTTTCTCTCTCTCTCTTTTTTTCTCTCTCTCTCTCTCTCTCTCTCTCTCTCTCTCTCTCTCTCTCATAGTTCACTATTCCATTCATCCTATCCCATCATGCACAAGAGGTATTATCCAAAAGCCCCTGACTAAAACCCCATCACCCTATGTCATATTCCAGGCCACCAGAGAATGCAAAGGCAATGATGGCTGAATTTTAGGTCTGATAGATAATAATGTCATGGCTCAATCCTGGGCATTTTCAGTGCTATAAAGATTTCCCAGTCACAACATCAAATCTCTACTATTGGAACTACAGGTACCCAGATCAAATCTCCCAGCCATCCCAGTGATAAGAGTATCAAAACAACATGGAGAAATGGGAATATGTGCTCATCTCCAGCCTCTCTCTATACAAAATGCTTCCCATTTTGTTGCCCCTGGGGTCCATACCGCCCCCTTCTTTTCAGAGCACATTATCTAGAACACAAATCCGACTGCCTAACCAGCATGACTTTTCAACACATCTCACAATTCAGTATGGGTTGGTTATTATTATTTTATGATGATGAGAATTATGATTGTGATTATTATGAAGTTAATGAGTTTTCTGTCTATTTTCCCCTCTACAAGGATGCAGAGTTTTGTGGGCAGAGCCTGTGCTGTATTTCTTTGTATTTAGCACATTGTTTAGTAAATATATTCAATGCCCCCCTAATATTATTTATTTCATTGTAGACCATCTTAATTGCCTACAGCCCTGAACAGCATGTCTGCAAAGTCTCTGGGGTGAAAATCAGTTACTGCTGATCGCCTCAGGCTCTGGTGGCTCCAGGAGGGAGCTTAATGACTGAAAACACCGGCTGCCCATCACTGGAATGAGAGGATGTGTCACTGTGTTTCTGTGTCAGTGAGAGCTAGTGGCACAGAAAATAAGTGTCACAAAGGGGATCTTCAGGACCTTGGGTACCTTCCTCTTGTGAAATATGAGAAAGCTGTTTCTTTTGTTTATATATATATATATATATATATATATATATATGTATGTATATATGTATGTATATTATGTATTTGTCTGATATTATCCAAGTCATCAGGTTGGGTGGCTGTATGGGGTTATTTAGATCCCCAACATCACCAAATTCAGTTTTAAATACTCCAAAATATATTTATAAATTCTTAGGAGCTTTTAATGGGTATTTAATGAGTATTTTTCCATCTTGCTATATGTCTTAAGCAGTTCAATAAATACCTGTCATTCACATACTGGAAATGAAATAAGCCTTTACGCACAGCATCACACTTAACATTTTTCCCTATTGTTATCATAAATATAAAACAGCTGGAACATGACGATTACTGTATAACACTCATGCTTTCAGTTGATATTGTTCTTGCTTTACTTCTAAGTACCAGGACAATGTTCTCTTCAAAGAGAAACAAAGAAGAGCTAAAATACAACCTTTCAATACAAACTGTATATTCTTTTCACAGTAAGTAAACAAAACATAGGTCAAAACAGCAGGCATTTATTTATTCAGTAGGGTCAGTAATGGTTAAACACTTCTCATCTGAAAAGAACCATTTCACACTTTTTCCCCAAATACACATCTCTGTATCTAATTTTAAAAAAAGCCATGTGGGTGAGAACCTTCAATCTGTATATGCATGAAATTTCCACACAGTGTGGAACCCACTTAGATTTTTCCTTGGTATGCACATTCTCTCAAGACACTGACAAGTAAAATATTTGTCTTTCAACAGCATTTCAACTCACAGTTGATGAAAGTGAGCTGTATTGAGCAATGCTGGCTTATACTTTTAAGAAAATCTCTCAGGCAATGGAGAAAAACAGAAACAAAACCAATACAATTTCAGAATAAAATGCTGAACAATGAAATGAAGGGTTATTAATTCTCTGCCACTTGGAGATTGTTTTCAACCCTTTGGCATGCTGAGATAATTATATACACATGATGCCATATTATACATGCTGCTTGCCTACTTCAAAACTGTTCTCTAATGCAAATATTATTGATTGAAGCCTCTTGTGCATCATGTTAAAGTCACAAAAAAATAACGTAAGTTCCACTAGAGCTAATCCATTACTTAAATTTTGTCAAGGAAATACTGGCTGAATTGTATAAAACTGCCAGGTTCCATTCCCAATAAAAATCAATTCCTTGTTATTGGGGTCACATAGTCGGCCTTAAAAATCTAACATCTCTTCTTTGGCCAAAAATTTAACATTCCGGTTATTGATTAAAGCTTTAGAGTGGCTTTGGAAGGCATTAGGTTCTCTTTTCTATTTAGATCAGGATTATTATATAGAATCAATGCAATTGTAGCCATCTGTTGGATTCAGCTCTCTGTGTCAGCTTGCCCTGACCCCCATTTTCTTTCAGACATGGTGCAGCAGTGTGGTTCAGTAATTGGGGGAAAATGATCAAAAACAATTAGGCACCACTAATGACATAACTAAATAAATAAAGGGGGAAAAACACACAGGCACAAAAAAATCCCTTGAGAATGTAAAAAAGAGAAATTATTTTGCCATTCTCTTGAAACTTGAAATGTTGCCCTCTTTCTTTCTGGATCAAAGCTTAACTCCCCAACCCCCCAGCCCACCTTGCTCTACCTAAAGAATGGATTTGATAATCTTAATTGTTCACATTTGAAATACTGAATAGTCCATGAATACTAATAATCAGAAGCCACCATCATTATCTCTCCCATCTTCCAAATTTTGTTAGTTATAAATTTATTGACTTCATTTTTCCATTATTTTCCACTAAAAATTTAAAGGCCAGGGATGCTTTATGACCATTTACAAGAAAAAAATCTCTTTCTTGAACTTTCTACTTTTTTTTTCCCCCAAGCCATACCCTCAGCCCTTTCTTTCTGTCTGTCTGTCTGTTTGCCATCTATCTATCTATTTTAAGGCTGGGTCTCACTCTTACCCAGGCTGGCCTTGAACTTGGGAGCTTCTTGGCTCTGCATTCCAAAGTCACTGAAATGCCACATGATCATCAGGCCTCAGACTAAAGCACTCATGTTTCCCTTCTTTTCCTGGTTTTAAGAATTTGAAAATATCCAGTCCTCTCATAAATCTAACTTTCTCATTCTATATTGCTTTGATTCTATTTCCACAAATATTTGAGCATCCAGTCCCTAAATTTATATTCACATGAGAATATCTACCACTAAATCATTAGCTATCAAGGAAGCAGTGGGCTATTCGTTATTTGTGGTGCTTCTATAAAATCAGTAATTCATTACCTGATCTATGTACCTGCATATACAACTCCTTTACAAAGTCTAAAAAGCAGTGTTTGGGAGAGACTCATACTTTTCTATATCCTGCTATGTAAGATCAAAATATTGTATTCTCATCCCCAACAAGATAAAATCTGAAGTACAATTAGTGAGAAATAGGATTGATCTTCTCACTCTATATCATTAAATATACAACCATGACTACTGGGAAGTCAAAGTCATTTGGACTCATCTAAGCTAAAAGATAACCATTAAGACATTTGGTTGGTGTTAAAAACAAATAAAACAGCTGGACATGGTGATGCACACCTGTAATCCCAACAGCTGGGGAGGCTAAGTCATGAGTTCAAAACCAGCCTCAGCAACAGTGAGACACTAAGCAACTCAGTGAGACCCTGTCTCTAAATAAAATGCAAAACAAGGAGGGGATGTGGGGATGTGGTTGAGTGGTCCAGTGCCCCTGAATTCAATCCTCTGTAGCAAAAAAAAAAAAAAAAAAAAAAACCTAAAGGTCATCAATCTCAAACTCTCATCCAAACTATGTACTCTAAATACATTGAACTTTGATCTAATGTTTATACTTCAGAGTTCAGGATTCAGAATATGAAGAATAGGAAGAATAGGGATTCCTTATCATGTACAGCCTGTGTGATCCTAAGCAGAACACTTAATCTCCTTCACTCTTTGTTTTCTTACATGTAAAACAAAGCTATTTAGCATTACTTTTCTCTCAAGGATGTTTTGAGAATTCAATTAAACACAATATATATTCAAAGTGCCTAAGAGTATTTAGAATACTCTTACACCCCAATAGGATACCAAAATTTGTGAATGTTCAAGTGTCTTATATAAAATGGCATAGTATTAACATATAATCCATGCATATCCTACTATACACTTTGAATCATCTCTAGATCACTTATAATGTGTATACTGTAAACACTATGCAAACTGTTGCTACATTGTATTGTTAAGGGAAATATGACCAGGAAAATAATTTATACATGTTCAGTATAGACACAGTTTGGGGGAAAAGTATATTTGATTTGTAGTTGTTGAATCTATAAATGTAGACCCCATGAATGTGGAGGGGGGACACCTATATTAGTGCTCAATAAATATCAAATGTTATAGTTGTATTCAACATTATGTGTGATAATGGAGATTCAGTTTATTGAAAATTACATTACTTTTTTTTTTATTTTGTGAGAGATACATCGCTGCTACATTGTATGAGCTGGCCTCAAACTCCAAATCCTACTATTTTTTTTGTTTTTTTTAGTATTTATTTTTTAGTTACAGGTGGACATGATATCTTTATTTTATTTTTATGTGGTCCTGAGGATCGAACCTAGTGCTTCGCACATTCCATACCACTGAGCCACAACCCCAGCCCCCCAAATCCTGCTGTGTAATCACCCAGGGAACTGGGATTGCAGGCATGCACCACCATGCTTAGCTGATTTTAGTATTCTTAATTATAGTTAGAAATTCTTTCTATTGAGTCATGTTCTGTTTTTCTATGATTTTCATATATTAGCTCTGAATTTCTGAAGTTTTCAGTATATATCTAATATATACTGGAATATATTATATATATATATATATATATATATATATATACACATTCCAGTTATTTTATATAATTATATTATGTGCAGAAACTGAAAAAAATATTTATGCCACCATGGACTGGAACTGGGTATGGAACAAAAGGAAACTTCTACTTTTATTTTTATGACTTTCCATATCATGTGTTACCTGTATGTTTTAATAAAAACATGTGTTTTTTAATATATGTTTAATAATATATGATATATATTATATTATATATTATGATATATAATATAATTCTGTCATGAACTGGACTTGCTAAAAATATCAACTTATTATTATTCCTACAATATGACTCTTTAATATATTAACACTCTATTAATCATGAAAATAACCTAAGTTGGCAACAAAATTATTGAATAAAGCTTGACTTGATGATATAATAATTCATATGAAAATTTTTCTCAAAAAGTTATTAAGCATTTATTTCTTCCTTAAATAACATGCCAAAGATAATCCTGATAAATAATAGAACATAAATTTTTTACCATTTAAAATACAAACATAATCCTCATTATTACCCTTAGAAAAAATTCTGTGCATTTGTATGAGTTTTTCAGGATGAACTCAACTACTATGTATAACTATAAAGCTCTAAAAAAAAAAAAAGATTCAGATCATAATTGAGCAAAATAAACTGTAAGTAAGCCTAAAAATATATGCAATGCTTTTACAAAAAAAAAAATGATATTTATCTAACTTATTTACATTTATCTGAACTTCTCAGAAAACTTTTAAAAACCATGGATGTGCGTGTGTGTATGTATTTGTTGTCCTAGAAAACATTTAAATATCATTGCACACTCAGATAATTATCTGAAATATCAGATTTAATATACCCAATGAACCACTTGTATCTCTTTTAAAACATAAAGGTAAAACATGGTATGGAAAGTCATAAAAATAAAAAGTAGAAGTTTCCTTTTTTTCCACACCCAGTTCCAGTACATGATGGCATAAATATTTTTTCCAGTTTCTACACATATTTCTTTAAAAAAATTTTTTATAACTTTATTTTTTAAATTTATTTATTTATTTATTTTAATGTGGTACTGAGGATCGAACCCAGTGCCTCACATGTGCTAGACAAGTGCTGACCAACAACCCCAGCCCTCTTCATTAGTATTGTTTGGGCTATTTTCGGAATTTACATTAATCTGTTTTTTTTAATATTTATTTTTTAGTTGTAGTTGGACACAATACCTTTATTTTATTAATTTATTTTTATGTGGTGCCGAGGATCGAACCCAGGGCCTCACATGTGCTAGGCAAGTGCCCTACTGCTGAGCCACAACCTCAGCCCCACATTAATCTGTTTTTACCTCTTTGTTGATTTTTCAGCTGTAATACCTACTCAATATTTCTATGAAATATCTAAAAATTAACTCACACATGTACTACTTTCCTCTCTTCCCCTACTTATCCATTGCTCTTTCTCCCTTCTCCTAATATTTGTTAGTTATAAATTTATTTTTTTTATTTTTCTATTATCTTTCACTAAAAATTTAAATATATTAAGAATTTAATGCACTATCCATAGGCTTTAGGCAATATTTCTTACTCCTTAAATGGTGGGGGGAGAAAGAAAAGTTAGTACCCTGCCACATCCTTTATTCAGCCTCCCATATCCTAGACTCTCTCTATTGTAGCATTACTTTTAAAAGGAAAGCATCAAGCATTGATCCCATCTTTTTTTCCTGTCTTTTTTTGTATTTGCAGTCAAACCCAGGGTCTTGCACATACTTCAGTACTCTACCACTGAACTACATTCCTCATCCTTTTATTTATTTATTTTTCCTACTGTTGCATTACGTTTAAGCTGTCAATGTTTATTATTTGTACATTATGTTCTCCAACCATAATTGCCTCCCATCACATTTTCCATGAAGCAGAAACTTTCCATTTCATATGAATGTGTAGTTAACTTCAAATTTCATGTTTTCTGACCCCCCAAAACAATGATAAAATTCAAATATCATAATTAGTTGTATAATTGATTGGAAAACTATAAAAAAGTCAAATACATCTAAAATGATGCTACCCTGTTTTTCCAAATTATTCGTAATATCAACTTTCTGTCAATACATGGAGTCCAAACATAGAGGAAAAATATCCTGTCATTATTTTATATTTTGTAGGTTTGGAGAATTGATCAATTTTCCATGTGTTAGAACGATCCTGAACTATTACATAAGTAGAAACCTACTGTAACTCTATACACTCTTTTAG
The DNA here is from genome assembly GCF_001458135.2 of Marmota marmota marmota. Lineage (NCBI taxonomy): Eukaryota > Metazoa > Chordata > Mammalia > Rodentia > Sciuridae > Marmota > Marmota marmota. The sequence goes on from NW_026000142.1 coordinate 31,957,234, forward strand.
TACACATTTTTATAGAGGTAAATAGCAGATGAGAGGGAAGGACATCCATTGAATATGCATTTGGATGAGATCAATTCAATTTCACAAAACCTCTAACCCAACAAGTACTCACATATTGTTAACATATATAAATGATTCTGATAAACAACAAGACTACACAGACTCCTGGATTCTATATAGAATATACTCTCAAATTATTTGTGGCAACTTTCATCATTAGTGAAGAAAAATTATGTTCATGAAAAACAGTTTAAAACACATTCCTCTGGAATCCAGATTTTATGTAGATCAAAGCTATGTTCTTGAACTACAATATGTGAAAACCCTATATAATTAATTTTACTGAATTGGACTTTGTTATGTGATCTTTGGCTATTATGGAACAAATTTATGAGTCCAGTCCAGCAGTATTAATTCTTCAATAAGTCATGAATTAAAAAACCCTGGGAAAACTTTCAATCTAAGGACAGATACTTAAAGATACTTAACAATTACTTGAAACCAGGAAAAATACTTGAGCTCACCTATGCAACTGTTACACTACTTCCATATATAAACTGTATATCAGACTTATTTCCCTTCTTTGACTTTGGGGCAACTCAAGAATGAAACCTGAAGGTCAGTTTTATTAACTATGTAACACCCTCTAGTTTTTATGTCTGCAGAATATCCTGCCCTCTTACTTGCATTTACATTTTTCTCACCTTTAATGCTATATAATTTTTACTTTCTATACTACTGTTTTATATAAGTATATAAATAAAAACAAAACATTCATAGAAACACACTATTTCCTAAAGGATTTATTTTATCCATATCCACGAGACTATTAAACACACACACACACACACACACACACACACACACACACATACATCAGACAGAGAAATAAAGCTTCCTGAATTAAAGAAAGCCTACGTATTATAAAGGATAAAGTGAACCCAAAACTAATAAAAATAAGTTCAAATTAAAGCTGGGTTATATACACAGAACATTCTAGTGAGATTTGCTGGCATATATGATGGATAACTGCCTATACAAATTCTTTTAAACTTAAGGAAATTTCCTGATTTTCTGATGGCCAGAGTTTTGTCCTTCAATTCTAAAATTTACTAGAATTAAAGTGAAAGAAAACCAGAAGCAACTTTCAGGGCTTCTCATCCTAGAGCCTTCCTCTGTCAACTGGTGATGTCAACTCTAAAGTGTCCTTTTGTTTTCTTTGTCTGAAGTCATTCCCAGATTAGTTTGTGACTTGCTGGAGCATGTTTCCCAGCAGTGATCCTGAGCTGCCCCATTCACTTCTGACCTGCACCTGCTCTTTTCAAGTGTGGCACCAAGAGGGGCTGAGGCCCAAACAGAGGCGTGCTGGCCCATTCATTGAAACCATTCAGAGAACTGTTAGGGGAGGGGCAGTGGGCGGGATGGTGGCCCTCCAGAGAAGAAAGGAAAGTGACCCCTTAAATCAGAAAATGACCTTCTATTTGTCATCAGTTGTCTAAGTAAGTGTAAGGGGCCCACCTCCTCCATAATAAGCTTTGTAAGGCGGTAAATGTTACAAGGACTGAAATGGTGCTTCTGAAAAGATTAGATGAGTTATTGGTATTTACGACTAATTAGGTGACGTGTGTAGATATCTAGAAAGGGTATAAAATCTATCATATGATTGGTGTTCATAAATATTTACTTTTTATCCCCCCAAAAAGTAAATATATTTGAATTATATTTTTATATGTGAAAATATATCAAGGTAACAAAGAATTTGCATATGACTCAATAATTTTTTCAACTAAGATTTGAGATTCGACCATTCCATTGCACCTACTGAAATAATACTGTGATTTTTCTGAATCATCAATTTCATGGTTAATATAAGGTCCACAATGATATTTTATCAAGGAATATGAAAGTTACCAGAAGCTATAAATTTTAACTACTAGACATATTTATATATTTAACAGTTAAAACACAGTCCTGATCAGAACATAAATTATAGTTCATGTTGAGTATTTTTCTCTGCTATAGTAGTTCACAAAAATTCTTTTACTGAGGCTTTTGGGCCACTGATCTATCCAAAAGAGAAAAACTGACCCTGAGGCTGCACTTTCCCACCCATGGATGTTTGTGGGCAAGACTGCCAGCTGTACCATAGCCACTCTGAACTAAAACTACCTGCCATTCAATTATTCATAGTCAGCCTTGCTGGGAAGAAAAAGTACTAAGGAGAAATGGAGCAGCAAATCTGTAGCCTAAGAATGAAGAGAATTTTTAATAGTTAAAAAGAGAGAGAGAGAGAGAGAGAGAGAGAGAGAGAGAGAGAGAATGAATCACTGAAGAATGATATTTAAACCAGGGGATAGAGAATATGTACTCAGGGGTTTTAATTAAAATGGACATACTGAAAAATAGTAGCAAATGTGTTGTTTTTTAAAGGCATGCAATTCGAGGAAACACTGTAAAACTGAGGCTTTCAGAAAAGGTTCAAGCACGGCATTTTTATTATTTTTTTATTTACCAACTGAGCTCTGCTTTGCCTTGCACCCATCTCTAGAGGAACTTTCAGCAATTTTCCTAAATTTCCCTATTTTGAATAAAGTATGCTTGATATTAATGTTTCTAATATACACATGCTTGATTCCTAATTAATTCCAAGTTCTTTTCCTACCAATTAAAATGTCCAGTGTTGACATTAATAAATAAAGTACCAATTTATAATAAAATTACAAAAAAATTTAGACATTTGAAGAACCAAATGATTTTTTCAGATAAGCCAAAGCAGTTACTAGAAAAATATGTAAATCTGCATGAAGTGTACATTCACCATATATAGTCAAGTGAGTACTGAAAACATGAAATGTTGAAAGATACAGAAAAATTAGCCTCTTTCCAGTTACAGTATATAGTTTAATTTCTCAACAGTCAAGTTTAATTTGACTAAAACCCTAGAGAATTAGTGCTACAACTGACAGTTTCCAGGGGTATTTTGGTTTGGGTTTGGATGTTAGAGACTGAACTGTTCTCCCCACACACAAAAACAAATTTGTATGTTGAAAACCTAACTCCCAGTTGACTGTATCTGGGGCTATTTGGGAGGTAAATAAAGTTAATCGAGGTCATGAGGGTGGGTCCCTCATGATGAAATTAATGGCTTTATAAAAAGAAGAGAGAAGAATTGATCTTTCTCTCCCATGACAGAACATACCACAGAGGTGGTTATCCCTATCTGGGAAAGGGCCCTCACAGAAAACCAAAATGGTCAGAACCTTGACCTTGGACTTCCAGCCTCTACAACTGTGAGAAATAAATATCTGGTTGTATAAGCCACCCAGCTTATGGCATTTTATTAAGTCAACACACTAATACAATTAGTTTGTATAATATTTTGAAAAAAAATATCACTGATGATCAATTGAAGAACAGAAAACAGTGCTTTTGTGCAGAATTTGTTTTCAAATATGAAATAAATTTTGCATTAGAATGCTACAGATAAATGAAGCACAAAGCATTTCTTGCCTAACATACAAATGACAAAAATTAGTGACTGAAGAAAGGATACTTTCCTCATGACTTTAAGGCACAACCTAAGGCAGAAATCAACAGAAAGTACATTTCTGAAAATAGCAGGGATAGAATTCTTCTTTACTGAATGTCGATGCAAATCACAAGGGAAAATTTTAGGACATGATGTAAGAATCAATTAATGCATATAGATGGAACATAAATCACAGTACTGTGCTGAAAGGCTCTTGCACCCTTTAGCCCCTGCTAAAATACAGGCCTGGCATAAATGTTGTCTCTTCTGTGCACATTAATGGCTCCCTCCTCCTTGTTCAATATCACTGGCAGAACTTCACTGCACAAGACAAGGAATTTAAGAACTGTCTGCCCTCCCTCTGGATGGCAAGCCCTTTGAGAATAAAAGCACTTTGCTCAATATATTGCATGCTAGCCCTTCTCTTTCTCTCTTTGCTACTGGTTGTCCAAAAAGTTTAGAGCATTCACTCCCACTCCTGGAATAAGACAATTCAGAATCTCAAATGGTAACAGACCACATCTTACTTATGGTCTGAAAAGAATTATGAGCTTTTTAGAGAAAGGAACTTTTTCATACTGCTTTCACACCTCCACCCTCCACTCCTAGTACCTACAAATATTTCCCACTGAAGCTCAAGAAGAGAATAGACACACAAAAGCCTGGTGTCAAATATAGTTGACACAGTTCTACTGTAATTTTATATCTGCTACAATGTAGATTAAATGGTTTTTTACAACCAGTCTGAGAACTTGCTGGGTTTTTGTGTGTGTGTGTGTGTGATAATACATACTGTTGCAAATAATCCATTTACAAATACTCTTTTGGCAATACTATAGCAAGATACCACCTATAGAGGATGCATTTTCTGATCCTGCAATTAAGTTTATTTTTATCATACATTAACTAACTCCTGGCATTAACATTTAGACTTAGGGTTATAAACACTTTAGAAATAACTGACCTAGAAATTTTTTCAGATAATTTTAAAATGTTTGGGGTTCATGGAATCACTACGCATTCTTGCAATCTATTGCAAAGTCCCCTGGAGAGCCTCTGGTGGCAGCAGCTTTTGTCTGTTCAAATAGGAATAACCACTGGAATAAGAACATTCTGCAAAGGAAAACAAATAAACAAACAAACAAACAAACAAAGAACCATAGGACTGTACAATTCTCTCTTTTAATCAATCGTTTTCTCAGTTCTTATCTTGTGCTACATTCTCTTGTGGTAACTTTCACATCAATGCAATTGCACATCATTAGCAAGTGCAAAATATACAATACTTTTGAGATACATTTACACATGAGATTGAGGGAAGAAATTAGCTCTGGCTTCAGATTACATTTTAACATACTAATCATAACTTCCTGAAACCAAGGGAGTTTAGAACCAGCCCATTAAGAACCAGAATTTTGCAGAAACACATAGTGAAGGCTTGAAAAGTAAAATAAAGCCAGTCGCACACCATCCATAGGCAAAAATATCTAACTTGTTGCCTTATTGTAAAAATATACTACAGTAAATTGTTTGTAACAAATTTTAAAAAGTAATTATAGTTAAGTAATTAGATGAATACTATCATAACACACGCACACACTATTTTAATGTACATAGTATATACAAGTAGAAAATTAAAAGATATTACATATAGTGGTTAAAAAATCAATGTGACCGTTTAATTATTAATTATTGCACCTAAGAAAGTTTTTAAAAAATAATCTTATCATTTCCAATAGCACATGTCCTTTATAAATCATGTGTCTTCACTATGATGGCTGGTGAAGTAATATACAACATTAGCGCTTGATCAGGAGACTCTTTTTCCTTTTTTTTTTCCTGTCTTTTTGGTTAATAAATATAGAAAATAGTACTAACAAAAACAGACACATTTGTAATGTATCTCCTCCAAATAGGTCTGACTTTCTTGCCCTTCACAATTTAAAGTATTCTTAGCTGCAATCCAATTCTCACTGCCCCCTTTTTAAAAAGGCATTTTTAAGAATATGGTTCTACATATGATATTTAAGATCAATGCTAGATCAGTAAAAACCAATTGTGAATCCAAAACATATATCTTGAGCAATGTTGTTGGCTTGTTTTGCACTGCCAAGTTTAATGTTTCTTTAAATTTACAAATGTTTGATCATGCTGGGAACTACCAAGGAAAGCAAATTTCATTTATGAGGTCATAAAATACTGACATAATGACCCAACAATGAAAGGTACCGTGAAAATATTACGCTTCACACTCTAAATGAATTCTTAATTCTCTGAGATGCTTGGATCATCAAGAATAACTTGCAAAGCTAGCTCATTCATATTATTTCAGTCATTTTCCATTCTAAATACCTGAGAACACTGTGATAATAGTTTTGTTATTTTGTTTTTTACCTAGATACAAATGAAAAGGAGCAAAGGAAATTAAAATACATTAGAATCTCATAAATCGCTCAGGTTCATGGTGACATTTTCTCATTTCAAATATAAACCTGAGCTAATCTCTCCATCTCTGGATCTTTCTACTGGCAGGATTCTCTTCTTTTTATTTGAAAACAGAAAAAGTAATACTGACTTTCTATTTATAAATTCACTCTCACCTTCAAAATTAGCAAATATTCTGGAAATTTCATTACACTTCATAATCATGGTTTATTTTTGTTTTCTTTAACTTTGATAGTAGTGGCTAAGTGCAGATGTAACAAACTAGAAAATAGACAGGTTGGAAAATAAAATCCACATTTTAATCACCAGACTTCAAAACACACCAAAATGTAAAAATAAATTCAGGTTGATTTTTTTAAAAAAAATTTTCCTGATATTCTCATTGCACATAAGATTCTGCTAGCAGCTCTAGAAAAAATGAGGTAGTAGCAGCAGGATATAACCAAGGTCATGGGGAGCAGCATGCAAATTCAGGTGCATTAAGGAGCACCAACTTGGCCTTCACTTCCCCAGGGTAGCATTTTCTTTACTTAGGGGAGAAAAAGCAACTGACATAATGTGATGATGTGGTCCTTTAGGGTGTTCACCTTTTGCAGACAAAATGAAAATACATAAAATTACTATAAAGGCAGTATGTTTAAGATCTCTTCTCAAAACTTGACTATCTAATAAAGTTCTGATGTGCTATGGCACAGTGGGTTGAATATAGTTAACAATAATACACTGTCTACCTCAAAATAGTAGAAGAGGATCTGAATGTGCTTATCTTGGAAAAAATGATGATGTTTTGGTGAGAGTTATGCTAATTTCTGATTTGATTATTACCTAGCACACACAAGAATAAAAACATCACTTTGGTATCTCATAAAATATGAAAATGTGTCAATCAAAAAAATAAAATTAAGAAAATCTAAAAAAGTCACACCAAGTGTGTTGTTGCACACCTGTAATCCCAGTGGCTCAGGAGGCTAAGTCAGAGGATAAAGAGTTCAAATCCAGCCTCAGCTACTTAGCAAGGCATTAAACAATTCAGCAAGACCCTGGTCTCTAAATAAAATATCAAAAGGGGTAGGGATGTGGCTCAGTGGTTAAGTGCTCCTGGGTTCAATGTCTTGTACCAAAAAAAAAAAAAAAAGAGAGAGAGAAGAAGAAGAAAGAAAGAAAGAAAGAAAGAAAATCTAAAAAATCAATTTAAAAATGAAAATACACAGAAACAAAAATTTATTCTCTAAGTATTTTTTCCAGTACAAAAAAAAAAAAAACTGTACAATTGAAAAAAATTAAGGTAAATCAGACACAAAGGATTACAATTTTTTGCTTTGTCCCTTTTTTTCTCAAAGCTTCCTTAATATTCTCTTTTAGAGAAAATTATCAATTTAGCTGTCATTTCTACCCTCACAAATATCTTAATACACACTAGAGATCTATAAGCTATAAACACTCATATTGGTCATATTTAACAAACACTTTTTAATTTTAATTTTATATTATGTTTACTTTGATTCTTTAAAAATATTTTTTCCTGGGGTTTTACTTCTTCTCTATTCTTATACATGTATTCAATTCATAAAACAGCATTTAGATGTTTAGGATTCAGAACAGTATGAGGTGTCATCACAGCTGATCTCCTTTGCCTGTCCCAGCAGGTTCCTAATCGTGAAATTGGCCCTTCTGACTGATATACAGGTTTGATGCCTCACTCTTACTTGATGGATGGAATCTCCCAAATGATTTCCCCATGTTTCAAATGCAGGTAGCAATATCTAATGTATTGTGTTACTAAAAAATTACTAGTAATTATCTTGAAGTTTAAATCCTACAGTGTTTAAAGTTCCCGTATTTTATAAGTTATCTGAGTTAAATACATCTCGCATGTTATTTTGTGTTGTTATTTAAGTTGTAACAATGTGCAGCAGGGAAAAAGACAATTAGAGTTTGTGGGACCTTCTCTGGGATCTTCAGGGAATAGGACAGAACAAGCAAATGAAACAGGCAAAGGTTTACAGAAAGGGCATTGTCCTGGCAATGATTTGAATGACAATCAGTAGAATGTTCTAAAGTCAGTGCAAGTATTTTTAAGAATAACACTGGACATAACAAGTCCTCTCCTAGGTCCTAACCGTCCTCTAACAAAAGACAGGAAAGTAAGTCTGCCTCTATGCAAAGCTCCCTGCCTTTTTGGGGTAAAACAAAAGTCTCTGAGGAAAGCTGAGTATTCTCCCTGCTCTCAGATCATTAAGCAAATCTGAAACTGGAATAAGTGTAGACCTTAATGTCTGCACTTTAGCAAAGAACTTACAATAAATGAATATCAAAGATGTGGAATGCTAATTTTAGAAACGAAATGTACTGGGCAAATACTGTGATGTGTGTGGTTCCTGGGAGCCTAGGAAGCCCAGCCCCATGTCTGCTACATAAAGGACTTATAGGACACCTTTATTTCTCAAGGTGTTTATAGGTCACTATGGTTTAGGATGACAAACACCAAAAATAAGCTGGTCAAGGTGGTGCATGCCTGTAATCCTAGTGGCTCAGGAGGCTGAGTCAGGAGGATCCTGAGTTCAAAGCCAGCCTCAGCAACTTAGTGAGGCCCTAAGCAATTAAGTGAGACCCTGTCTCTAAATAAAATGTAAAAAAGGGCTGGGGATGTGGCTCAGTGATTAAGCATCTTTGGGTCCCCGGTACCAAAAAAAAAAAAAAAACCATTAATATGTACAAAGCTATTTGTCCCATAAAGAAAACATTAATTACTGAAGAGACTTATAATTGTAAAAATGAAGCACCTCCACTTAGTAACCGTGGCTTCACTTGAGGGCCATGCTATCCTGACTTTCATTTCTTTTTTTCCATTGAAGAAACACATAACAGTCTTTGGATCTTTCCTCCTCCTAAGGTACACAGCTTGGAAAAGAAGAAAAGAAGGCCAAAACTCTACCAGAAAGCTATACATCTAGGCAAGACAACTAGCCCATTAACAAATGTCCCCATCAATATCTTACCATCTGCTTGCTGTTTGCACTGTATGTGTCAATATTGAGCTTCACTCACAGTTCATCTGACCATATAAAAAATCTCAAAAAGCACAGAGTACCAAGATGAACAAAAAGCTAATTCAAAGGCAGTTTTAGAATCTGACAAAGCATTACCCATTTAAGAACATAATTCCACAGAAATAAGTTATGTAATCTGCATGCTTCCCTTGTCAGAGAAATTCTTCATAATTTCTAAGGAGAGATTGATCAGGACTGGCAACTCATGAATCACAGTCCCCTCCACTTCTTCCTGACTGATCTGACTTTGTGCCCATTCATCTAATTCTGAAGGTAAAGATTGCCCAGATTAACCTATTATAAATTCAAACTAGTTATATTTAATTATCTTTTCTAGGCAGGGGTGCCAATTTTGTGACAAGTCAAGACAGGGTGTAGCACAAAAATATTATATTTGGCTACTAGATTTCTTAAACTTTCTAACAATAGTCTCCCCACATACCCCACTTGTTTTGTTTTCTTTGCACAGATTTAAACTAGACACTATGTAGCTGTTAGAAAAATTGGTAGTTCCACAAAATTTGATTTAAAGATGGGGACTGAAAAGACTGAACGTCTTTCCCAGCTTTAATCCATCATATATACCAGCTTGCTTCATAGAAACTATTCTTTTTCCTTAACTGTTGCTTCATTAGAAAATATCCCTGTGAGTAGTGATAAACTAACTCACTAATAGATATGAATGAATTTATTAATATGGTTAAGAGAATAAAGAAAACAATATATAAACATTAGATGGCTAAAGAAAAAGAAAATTATTGGGTCTTTTCCCAGTTCTATGCAAAAAAAATCCTAATTAGAAAATAATTCCCTTTTGATTTAGATATCCAGGTGCCCTGTAAGGCATTTACTTAGAATCAGAAAAAAACAGAAGTTATTTTATTCATCTTAACCTTCCAAAAACTTTCATGAAGTTTGTAAACATGAGGTTCTAGATAATAAATCTCCTGGCTTAGTTCTGAAAGATTCAAATAGAGTAAGAAAGATGAAGGAATGAAGAAAGAAAGGAAGAGGGGGAGGAAGGGAGGAAAAGGCAGATGGGTAATTAAATTTGCATCACCTTGAAATAACTTATGTGTAAAACTTTTACCTCCATACACACATTTATAACTTTAATGAGTTGATGCAAATGAAAGTCATCTCACAACATGGAAATGCTGACTTCTTACACAAAGAACAACACTATTTTCTTGGATATAATGAATATATAACCCACAGTGAAGCCTGCAGAAATGTGTACAAGTTTTGCAATGGCTCCAATAATAGCATGCATCCGTGTTAAAAAAATACAGACAAATTAAAAAGGAGCTAATCAAATATACATTTAAATTAGAAAATGGGATTAAAAATAACATTTTAGTTCTCAGCTACTTATTTTAATATAATAGACATAAAAGAGGCAGTTCTATACATTCTTACAATTATTTTAATGAAATGAAAACTAAGATTTGAAAAAAAAATCCATTTATAAGAATATCTGTCAGTGACAGTGCTCTCTTGGAAGTGGCTACCACATGAAGCACAGTATTTATATCAAACTTTTCATTTGCATCTTTATGATACAAAGAAAAAGACAGGAGAAGACCAAGAAGTATTATTGTGGAAACATTTACTTTTCATTTTCTAAATTGCAAAATCAAAAACATTTATAAAATAACTACTACACATTCAAGCTATTGGTATATAATTTATGATATGTACATCCATATTTCATAGATTTCTAATGAGAAAATAGTAACAACAATGCTTTATTGAAATAGTTGGGGATTAACAGAGGGGTCCAGGAAGAAGGAGCAAAATAAAATTACCAGAGGTCAAGGGTGAAAAATAAATATTTGTGAGGCCTTTGTGTGAGAAGTATGAAATGCAAGAACAGAGGTAAACAGACTCAGTTCTTACTCTCAAAAAGAAGGGGAAATATATCAAAAAGGTGTCCTGAGTTCACTAACAGAGGCAAGTACAACTTGGAATGGGACTCGGGCGGATTTCACTAACTCTGGTGTAAACGGGGAGGAGAAGATGGTGGTAGTGAAGGAGTTCTGCAGGAGGACAGATTTCTAGATACATTTATCTGCATTTAAATCAGAATTCAGTGATTTTTAGCTTAATATTTTCAGTCCTCTCCATACCTCTTAAATAGCTTACAAGAAAATGATAAAAAGAAAAAAAAAGAAAGAAAGCAAGGGATGGAAGGAGCAAAGAAAGCTGTAGGCAGGGGGAAAAAGGAGAGGATAGAAAAAACGGAAGCAAAGAAGGAATGCAGAAGACAAGGAAGAAAGGGAAAAAATAGATTATCTACATTAAATGAAATGCATCATTACAATATGATACATAAGTTAAGTAGGTACACAGATATTAATAGATTGATAGATAGATATCCAGGTTATCAATATACAAAATCACTTGCCAGTTAGTCTTCTTGGTAGACATTTTTTGAGAGCAGTGTATCTCGTATACAAGATGCAGAATAAGGGGCCATTCCCAAAGAGCAACATACTAATTTGGGGGGAGTTTTTATTTTTATTTTTTATTTTTTGTTTTGTTTATTTGCTTGTTTATTTTCCTAGAATCCAGTTTCAAAAAGATTTCTCAAATTCAGGATAAACCCAAACATGAGATATAAAGAAATCAATCGATTTTGCATGAGACAAATTTAAGTAGAACAGGGGAAGAAAGGAAGACTCAAAGCCAGTTGAAATACTTATTCCTGAGGAAGTATGTAAAGTCACAGACCTTAGAGCCTAATGACTTCTACCAGATAGAGGTCCTAGCTCCAAATCACCAAGTGTCCCTACCTTTTTATCCCCCTTTCATTTTCAGTCATAATAATAGAGAATAACAATGACAATTATAATAGTAACACCTATATTTCTTAGTTGCTATTTTCTATATTTGCCAGAATTTATGGTAAGTGGTCTACTTTTAAGGAATCCTATGGGGATAAATACAATTATTTCACTACACAGACTTACTCAAAAGAAATTGACTTAGCATCTATTACATGTAGAGCACTGTTCTGGACACTAGGAATACAACATTGAATAAAACAAACAGACACACACACAAAAAAAAAAAACTTTGATAAGTCTGTTTGATCTGGTGGAGTAAACTAAGCCAGAGAGAAGTAAAAAATACTGACCCTAGCACTGCACTCTCAGTAGGTAACACAAGGTCACTGTTAAGCATGTGACTCTAGGATCCTTTCCATTACACCAGGTGTTCTACTGCTATAGAAGGGAGGCATACTTGCCTGGTATTATCCATGGCATTCTTCTTTGCATGTTTTAAATTTTTTACTTCATATTATGTTAATAATAATTCAATGTAATACAGATACATTTTTTAAAACCCGTCTAAGCACATGTCAATTATCATAACTATTTTATTTAAATAAACTATTTTATTTAAATCTATTGATAAAATGTGTATTCTAAAAGTGTTTGAGGAACAGAACTGAATACAGTTAAGTACAATTAAGGGCCAATTTGGGTACAATTAACATTCTAAAGGAATTAGAAGAGCATGAATATCTAGCTATAGTTACAACACCTTAGACTGTGGTCAATGTTTAGTAAGAAATGCATAATTTCTCATCCTGTAGAAATTTGTAACTGAAAGGAAAGAGTAATTAGAGTCAGGAAGATATCATTTTACTACTATGAGTCTCAATCTTTGTATGTAAGAAAATTAAGTGAGCAAAAGACACAACCCTGGCATTTGATAGGCTTTAGGGAGACTATATACGTACAAACATTAAGCCAATTACAAATTGCAATGTTAATCATTTCCTCATTTTAGAATTACATATTTGTTTGGCATTTCTAATATCATTTCATTATTTGGGGTAATTATTACTTAAATTTTTAATGTATAATTCAAGATTAAAATAATCTGCCTTAACTCCTGAAACCGACCTAAATGGTTTAGTAACCATTTTTTCTTGGCTGAAATGTCCTTCTCAATTGCCATAGAGGTCCTTTATTATCTAGACTTTTTCTTCACAATTTTCAAGTATTGTATAGTTTTCAAGCAAGGCAGAGTTCTAGGCATAAACACATATGCTCCATAATCTGGATCTTTAAACATGAAGAGTATTTGGATAATCTTAGATCAGGTAGAGTTTCTTAATATCATTTCTCAAGAGTGATTTATTACTTGGGGACTAGACAATGTATGTCTGTCCTAAGGACTTCCTGCACTCACTACTTCTTCACCATCAAATAGCTGTTCTTCATTTTTTAATATTGTCCTTCATTTCCATCCACTACCTACACCCTTTTAAGTGAAGCTATCATTTTGAAGTGTGGCTTCCTGGGAGTGCTCCTGCTACTGCCTTGTATTCAAATAATGAAGGAAATCTATAATAAAAACAAGGACTAAACTCCTCATCAAAATAATTGTCTGGGTCATAGATTGGCAATATAAAATTAACATGAAGGAAATGAAGCATCAGTAAGGTGCAAACTGTGAGGGACCCCTTACAAGGATGTTAGAACAGAAGTTGGGGGATGTTTCAACTGATGTTAGAAACTAAGATTCCTTTCAATTTTTATTCTTTAGCTAAATACAAAAGTCTAACAAAACTACAAATTAGACATTAAATTCCACTGACATCTGTCTAATACTAAGAACACAAATGCATTCCTTTTTGAATTTCCACATTGATTTTTTTCACGTATCTCACCAATTTCCATATTCAATGAAGTGGCATGATACTTCCAACTTCCATTCCCTGTTCAAAAATTTACCAACAAACCTCATGTGGTCTTGAAACCAAAATCCAATTTGGAAAGGTTTTATTTTACTATCTCATTTTCCTTGTTTTTTTTTTTTTTATTTATCTTTCCTATCCTCATGGATTACCTAATCATTCTATATTTTATTGACATTTTAAAAATTGAAAATTCTTAATCTAAGAACATATTTTTATTTTAATATAATTATATTTGACATGCTTACATATTAGTCTTCTTATAACTTTATTTCTTCAGCATTCTTTTGATCTCCCTGTTCTAATTATTTTTAAACATTTTATACATTTGTGCTTATGAAAAAAAATTTTACATTACAAGTGATTACTCTTAAACAACAGTAATCATTTTGCCTTGAATTTGAAAATACAGACATCTATTCTAAGAGCACACAAATTAAGAGAAATGAAAGGTAAATCTTTGACTATAATACAATGCAGTAAGGGATAGATGACATATTTGCACAAAAAGCAATAGTGTAAAAGGTGGCAATTGAATCCTTCTGACATCCAAATTTTTTGAGCATATATTGCCATATTAGTTAATATGGTAAGCACTACAACCTCATTTAATCATTATTATGCTTTGCGATAGGTACCATTGCAAAAATGAGACTGAGGTTAAAAAATAACTAATCAAATTAACACATTAGTAGAGTCAAGCATCTCACTGCATATTAAGTAAGACTTTACCTTTGGTCTTAAAAGACAGAATGGCTTTTATGAGACAATAAAAGGGAAAAGGACAAGTGAGGTGGCAGAAAGAAGATAAACAACAGCTAACGACCTTGACAATATCAAAGCCTGGTGAGAACTACCCATGGGACAGGATGAGACAGGTGGAGAAAGTGACCCAGGATAAGCCTCACAGAGAGGCTGTGTCCAATAACACCTCTGCCTAAAAGTCCAGAGACAAAGTCATTCCTTAAGCATCTAGACTGCAGGAGCTGAGGTTAACCCATAACTTCTGACATGTAAGAAAGAGTTCTCCAGTCTCGGAGCCTAGTCCTAAAAGGTAGCTAAGAGACTTAAAAAGAGTAAGGAAGAAAGAACACAGCTGGAAGAGAAGGACTGCTATCTCTTCATGCTTTTTATTGCAATAAATCAGCCAATTTACGACTCCTATAATTTCACTGTCTTCACTGCAGTAAAGACAAGCATCATTCCATTTAGAAAAGCTTATTTTAACAATAGCATTTTCAATCAGAGAAAGAGGAGTTTGCATTTTATAGTTATTTATTATGTATTCAGTAAATATCTGTATGTGTATGTGCACGAATGTGAATAGCACAGCCCTGCTACTATATTCAGCAAACAAAATGCTGTGATTTAGACACAACAAATACAATAAATATCATTTCAAGGATGCATATTTAACTGTGAGGTCTCCTTAGGCCACAAGGAAGGTTCTTTCTCCCTTTCTTTTCTTCTACCCTTTTTTCTTCTTTCTTTCTTTCACTTCATTTTTCCTTTTGTTCCTTACTCTTCCTTTGCATTATAAGCTGTAAGTTGGTTTTTTTTGTTTTGTTTTGTTTTTTGACAATGGTACACAGAACCTGCCACATTTAAGTTCACAATTCAAACCTGCTGAACATACTGACCAATATCTGGCTGAACTGTGATTAGCATGAAGTGATATGAAGTTTTCAATCTCATAAAAGTCACAGTCAGCACTAAAAGACACTCATATTTCTATTCTATTCTATTTATCTCTACTATGAGTTTTTAAGAACTATGTAGAAATTGAACTTTCTGGAAGTGGTGGCACACACCTGTAATCTCAGTGACTCAGGAGAGTGAGGCAGAAGGATCTCAAGTTCATGGTCAGCTCAGCAATTTAGTGAGAACCTGTCTCAAAGTAAAAAGGTCTAGGAATATTGCTCAAAGGTAAAGCACCCTTGGGTTCAATTCTCAGTACCAAAAAAAATAAAAAATAAAAGAAAGAAAAAAAACTAATCTCACAAGATCATAAGATTTTTTTAAATGTTCTTTTCAATGATAAAACACCTGTGGATTTATAGTTTCCCTTTATAAATAAGAAGACATGGAGATTTGGTACAACTTACTCAGCCAACTTTTTTTTTTTTAGTGCCCACCATATGCTAGCTACTGTGTTAAATATTAAAAATAAAAGGATAAATAAGATATTCATCCATTCATTCATTCCCTCAATACACCAACCTCTCCTGAGGACTGGGGATTTATGGTAATAAATAAGAAGGCAAATGTGAAAAAATAAGTAAACTATAAAGACTTAGATATTTGTAAGTGGTGGAGAAGAATAAAGTTGGGAAATGGTATAGGAAGTATGAGCATAGAGTTGTTTCAATAGGTAAATAGGTTTTATTTTCTATTTTCACAGAACTCAGTATAGAAAGACAAGCTGTTATTAAAACTATGGAAATACAATGTCATAGAAACCATTAATAAGATTATTAACAAGTTATGATTGATGGAGAAATCACCAGAGAGGATGAATCAGCCAGATTATGAAAGAAAAATAGCAAAAGAAAAGCATATGCAAAGGTATGGAGACAGGACTTCTTTGCCACAGTAAAGATGATCATCATTCCATTTAGAAAGATTATTTTAGCGATAGGCTTTTTCCCAGTTAAAAACTGGGCAGTGAACAGTCACAACAATCACTTAATCCAGATCCCACTATGTTCAGATACTTGTACGTGTGTCTTCATTAACCCTCTCCAAAAATCTCTTTATTAATATTATTCCCATTTGTTTTCAAATGAAGAATAAGACCAGAAGGAAGACAGAAGAAAATTCAAAAATATTTTGTGGCTCAAATGTGTGAATAGTATCCTGTCAGCGACATACTTTTAATGAAGAAAGGACACAGTCAGAAGTTTGCTGATACTTACAAATTCTTAAGATTATTAGACTGCAACATGGAGGACAGACAACCAGATTTAGGAGGCATAAAGTTAACAGATTATTATTACTATAGCAAAATATCACAATTCAGTTAAGATATGGCTAAGTCTTGACCTAAACCAATTGCACTGGGAATAGAAAGTAGGGTAAGGAAATAGTTGGCAGACAATTAATTTGGATAGAAAGGGGATAGAAGCACACAAAAATGGGAGGTGGTGAGTTGATTCTAAATTTTCTAACTTAGAACACCTACAGGGCAACACTTTTAGGAAAAATAAAATAAATAGCCAGGCTAGGTGGTGTGCATCTGCTGGCTAAGAATATGGGAGGATGAGGATGAAGGATCACTTGAGTTCAGGAGGTCAAGATCAGCCTAAGCAACAAAGTTAGACTACATCTCAAAATAATAACAACAACAACAAAATAAAGTGGAAGAGAAGATTGGGATAAGAGAGAACAGAGATAACAAATGCTCTTAATTCTGAACTTAAGTAATCCTGATGACACTGAAGCCAAGATACCCAGTCAACATCTGAAATGCTGACCAGACTCTGACCAGAGAAAGATCCTGGAATTAATATATCGAAGAATTGTTAACAAATATCTTTGCATTAATTAGAATTTTTTTTAGTGGCAAGAGACAAAAGGTTCAAATTGGTTACACAATTGATGGTATCATTTTTGGCTTGCTTGCAAAATCTCTAAGAGTAAAGCGGACTTACAAGTGCAGTTTAAGTTAGGACTCCAGTGCTCTTTCTCTATAATTGTTTTCACTCTTTACCCGTGTAGCATTTTATCACAGATTCATTTAGGACAGCAAAATCATGTAGCAACCCCTAACAATATATCTGTCTCCCACAGAATCCAGAAGAGAAATTGTCTGTTCCATATTTAATGAGCAATAGTTTTAGATATCATTCTAGACTAACTTGAGTGTCATTTCCACCAGTGTCAAGAGGGAAGACATTACACAGATTGACATGGAATCAGAGTCCAAAATATATGGTTGCCCCTTAGTGAGGAGGACTGGAAAGAATGCTGGGTAAGCCATCCCAGTATCCTTCCAAAACTGGCAGTAGTTTGTTGTTACATCATCTTTCAGGAGAAAGTTTTTAAAATATCCTCTCTGGGGGAAATAAAGTACTCTTCTAGGATTTATTAAACTTTTTAAAACTTTTTTAGCTCCCAATATTATTCACTAAATCCACCTACACTTCCTTAGGAGATATAGTGACAAAATAAATATTCAAGGTATAAAGAAATATATTAAAAATATAAGTACTGAATAGTTTTAATAAATGTGAGAAAAAAAAATCCAGAGCTGTTAACTCAGAATTCGTTTTCCCCTCCCTTTTTCTTCCATCCTCAATCCTCACAGTTGAATCAGTAGCTAAAGAAAGACATGAATAAACACAGACCAAAGAGTCAAACTCTTAGATGGGAGACCTAATTGAGTTTTCGAAACTTTGGCCAAAAGACAGACATGGAAGAGGCTGATGGAGGTCAGTGACCTGAAGGAACCTCTTGGTTATAATGAAGAGGACAGGGAGTGACTTGTGCAGCCAAGAGATCAGGCAAGAGCCCAGATATCTACGGATCTGCAGTAAGGACAAAGGTCAGAAAGATCAGCTTCAAGGACTCTTAGATGAAACCTTCCTTTCCAAAGCCTCGAACTTGTCAGGCGTTCCCCAGGTCTCAACTCTGACCATTGGTTTAAATGGGTTAGAGAAGTTGGTAGATGTTAATTGTAACTAGCTTGAATTTTCTACCATCACACTTAATGAGGACTCTAGATGGAAATGAATTTCAATCATGGGGGGATAAATTCAGTTATAGTTCTTGAATACTTGTATTAGTACATATTACAGTATTTTACTTAAAGCAACACTCTAATTTCACACAGGGCACCATCTGATAAATCTTTAAACCAACTCATTATCTCATACCCTTAGTCTATACTAATTTTACAATTGCAGAAAAGAAACCCATAAGACTGTGCCCTCTGTCTCATGCAGTGTAACTCTGTTGTAAACAGGAAAGGTATTTGCTGGATCAGGGAGTTCAGGGAGAGCAGTGATTTGCCAAATATGGCCCATCAGAGCACTGAGAATCTAGGATTAGATTTCAGCATTTGTTGCTGTCATTCAGGATTAAATCTATATTTATTTGGGGGCAGTGAGTGGAGATTTAAATAGAAAAATCCAAAGTATTCAAGTCATTTTCCTTTCCTGACCTCACTAGTCTTAGGAGTTACTCCCATTGCACTAGAATATTTCCAAATTGACTAAATAAAATTCTTTTGGTATTATAATATAATTTGAGGTAAAAAAATTGTTGAGATTAGTAATTAATATTGATTTTTTCACCATTTTTAAAATTATTTAATTGGCTATTTAAAAGTCACTATTCTTGGAGGATCTAGACATAAAACATGGCCAGTTTTGAAAGACCTCAAGTGCTTTCAACGTCAAAGATAAGATTTAAGCCTACTAAAGGTAACAGCAGTAGCATAAAAATAATGGACCATTAATACATTTTCTTCATAAATTTATTATTCAATATATTAAAAGTTTAGCAGAGTGGTCTAAAAAGACATAAATGTTTAAATAGATATCTAAATTAAGATATGCAAATAAGTTAAGTTTATGCAAACAGAATATTTCCAAAGCTAGGGGAAATTAATTTTAAGAAATGTCACTATAATATCCCTGGCAAAAAAAAAAAAAGAAAAGAAAAGAAACTGTACTGGTCTACAGGAGCTGGTGACTAAGAAAATGAAGGACAAAGTCCAGGATCAACCTATGGTCAAATGGCCAATAGAAATGTTGACTGTGGACATCAAAAAGGAATTCCAAGGAATATGACTTACAATGTGCTTATGTCTTATATTGTACAAATTATGATGATTACAATTGGAACTATTTTTTAAGTGTGGAATTATAATTTAAATAGTATCTGTTCAAAAATATTCTCTAAACCACCATCAAAGAATACCACTTCCATTCACTTTCCTCCCATGGGTTTATAGTTTGGATGCCTGTGCTACATACAAAAAGAAAAGTATTTTACATTTTGAAAAAGCCGTGGCTAAGAATCATAGCTTTGGTGTTTATTTTATTGCCATTTTGAGGGGTAAGTCCTTACCTATTTTAGTGTTGAATGGCTTTTTGTCTCATTGTCTTGTTAATGTATATTTATCACTTACTTTTCAACTTAATCCATATAGTTCCTACCAAAAAATCTTGATAATTGAAATGAATGAACAATATGATTTAGTAATTTCAAATGATAGATCTACATATATAAGAACTATTATAACAATCAACTGTTCTTTTATGCTAAACAGGCCCATAAGGCACATCTGTTGATGGTGAAAGTTTTCTGTTCAACCAAAGAATGTAACTGACACAGAAAACTCCAGCACTGATTAACAACGACTGAAGAGGAGTCTTCAACTCTGCTCAAATGAACTCACCAGATCCGCATGCCACCTAACCAGTGTTATTCCCAGAGGGCACAGGACCAGCTGCATTTACAAGCATGAATACTCCCTTTGCTAGAGCTATGAAAATAATTTGAAATTCAAAGGCAATGGCTAATGAATTGGACAACCACATTTTAGTACCCCAACTTGGGTTAGGGATTTTCATATCACCAGATAAGTAACATATGAGCACATCAAATGTGTCATAATATTTCATACTTCTATAAAATTTAATCTCCTGTATCTCCCAAACATTGGAAGAGTACTGCTGTTTAATACTTATTAACTGAATTTTCCCCAATCATGTGCACAGTGGCCACAAAAAATGACTAATAAGAGAAAAGCCTGCAAAGATTTTGGAGTAAGATTCGTTTTAACAATGATACTGATTTTGATCTTTAGATATGATATTGCTCTTTGAAAATAAATGATATTTGATCTTTTTAAAAATTTGAAAAAAAGGTCTATATTAATAAAAATGTCATTATAAATTCATGAAGATTTCTAAATATGTTAGTAATAAGAGCACTGACATACAGATGAAAACCATAAACAATTACTAGGATAGAGACCAGTTATGTCTCAAGTTGATAGAGAAGGTTTGGCACTGATAAGGTTTGAAGAATCCATTGGAAACAATGTCACAGCCCTCTGCCCTGCTCAACTCGAGCTCCAGGACACACAGACTGTGGGACAGCACAGCACTAAGAAAACCCAGAAGGAAGTCTGATGCTTGATGAGGTCAGTTGATAATGACTGAGACACTGATGATGATTGACAATTATTCTGCAAGAAGTGTCAGTCATCAAGAAAGACAATTCAAAACACATGTTAGTCAAGTCTAGTGGATTACTATTTACCACAAAAAAGTATATGACAATTTAGTATATTATATTCTCTTGATTTATGTAATCCCTCCTACCATAACCTCTCAAAATGTAAATTCTTTATAGATATAAAGAAATGTGCCAAAATTGGTATCTTTCATAGTCCTACTTATCAATTCATAAATAGAATACTTTTCACTATGACATGAACTTATTTCCACCCAAAGTGAAAGTTAATGATATTTAGAACACTAAGCTCTCACAACTTCCTATATATCAATTCATGGTGACAGACTAGTTTTAAGAGATTTGTATGAAACAAAACAAAAATGCTCAAAGAACACAGACAAGATGTATATAGCAGAGAAACATTTTAAATAATCATTCCTTCTTCATGCAGGCAGTTTTATATGAAGAGAAGACACTCAGATCGGTACTTTTGACGCTGTTCCTACTTCTCTCATATTAATCATATAACTGAATTCTGCTCACTCTTCCTTTCTGTTATTTTTTCCTTTCCATTCTCCTTTCCATTCTTTCATCCTCTTAGTTGGGACCATCTGGAACACTGCAGATGCCTCAGTGATCACTTTGCAGTCTTCACTCCCCTTGGAGTCTATCACTGCCACAATCAGGCAAAGCAATGACCCAACAAGGACCCAATTATCCAACAGGCTGTTTCAACAGTATGATATGTAAAGGGCAAATGCTGTGTCTTATTCATCTCTATCCCCAAAGTGTGCAACTCACATATTACACAAAGGGAGTTCTATATTTTAAACTCTCATTAATACAATGCTATTTCCAGGGACTGCATGCTGTGTATAATACAATATGTATGAAGTGAATAGTTTTTGAATGTTTGAATGAGACATTTGTATTGAACTGACATAGCCTATACATTACTGTCAGATTAGTCTTCTAAAATATTCCCCCTTTCTAAAATCATCAATGGGCCAGGCGCGGTGGTGCACACTTGTAATTTCAGTGACTCAGGAAGCTAAGACAGGAGGATTGCGAATTCAAAGCTAGCCTCAGCAAAAGCAAGGCAGTAAGCAACTCAGTGAGATCCTGTCTCTAAATAAAATACAAAACAGGGCTGCGGATGTAGCTCAGTGGTAGAGTGCCCCTGAGTCCAATTCCCAATACCCTCTCCCCCAAAAAATCATCAATGGTTCCCACTCCCATCAGGATGAAATCCATTCTCTGGAGCAACACTCAAGGACTCAACACAACCCAGGCTGTTCCTCATACTATTTTGAGCATGCTCCCTTATTTCTTTATATCAAGCAGCCTGGCAGATTGAAAAGATCACTGCTTTTGAGATCAGAATGGCTGCTGGACAGTGTTTAAATTCTGACTTGATAACTCACTAACATATAATTCTGGAAAATGTTTGAGCATCACTTTTTACTAAAAAAAAAGGTAATCATTGAGGGAACTGTAAAGATAAGAGTAAGAGAAACCACACTGAGTACATCAGACACATAGTACAAGAACTGCATGAACTGTTAGGTTACAATGACTTTCTTTTTCAATAAAGTTGTATATTCTTTACCTTTAATATTTTTCTACTTTAAATTCAAGCTGGAAAATCAACCTACCATACTTGCACCTAAATCCTACCAATTCTGTAAGGTCAAATCAGAAGGTGCCCTGTTTCAGATAAACATCATATTCAAGTACCAACCAGCTGTAAACACAAGGTGATCAACTAATTAAGATGGTCCCAAGACAATGTGACTCAATATTTGTGTGCATGGAGAAGACCAAATAAATATTTTCAAAACATCAAAACTACCAAAGCTTTCAGAGATAAGCTGTGATAGGAAGAATACTAAACTGACAGCCTGGCAACTTTGCAAACCTCACATCCTCTATGGAGCTCCTGTAACCACATGAGCCCAAAGTTGTTGTTACTCTTTCTGAATTTGCTATAGCAGTACTGTACATTGCTATGAAACACACAGCTTTGGAATGTTAATTATTTCTTTAGTTATATCTATTAGTTCCCCCAGATACTAATTTCTTGTGAGTTGATAAAAGGTCAGCTCTCTCAGCTACCTCATTAGTGCCTCCTGCATTGTAGGTATTCAATAAATATTTGAATGACTATTATGTGTAATGAAAATCCTGTGACTTTTTTTTAAATTAATGCTAGTATATTTTAAAATGTTATTTTCTGCAACTCATGCAAGCCAAATACAATTGGATACAAGTAATTCTGAATGTACCTTACAGAGTTCTCCATTATTTAAAGATGCTATTACTTCAAAAACCTCTCACTTCGGGAGATATGAAGAAGCAACACGTGGTACTCAAGATGATGCAGGTTTCTCTAAGTCAGTGGGTCTCAACCTTGGCTACACAATAATGTAATCCAGAGAGATTTTTTTTTTGTAAATACTGATGCCAGGCTAATTACCAGTCATCTCTAGGGGAAGGGTCAAGGCACTGGTAATTTTGAAAATTCTCCAGGTAATTCAAATGTGTATCTGCAGTATGAAAGCACTGTACCTCTCCTAATCCCAATGCACAAGTGAACAGCTGACAGTTCCTGAGAAAGTCATTGTCCAAGGTCTCTTTTGCTCACTATTGTTTCCCAGGTTTTAAATAGTTAAGCACTGGGGTGCTTTTGTTGATTTTTGCAGCACTGGGGATTGAACCAAAGGATTTGCAAATATACTAAGCAAGCCTTCTGCCACTGATCTACACTCCCATCCCTATCTATCTATCTATCATCTATCTATCTATCTATCTATCTATCTATCTATCTATCTATTCAGAGACAGGGTCTCATTAAATTGTCCAGGCTGGCCTCAAACTTGGAAACCTCCTGCCTTAACCTCCTCAGTGACTGGGATTATGTATCCATCAAAACTGTGATTCCTCACAATACCTTTTATATTACTACACTTACTTTTCCTCTAAGTAAACAGCATGTACTGGATAAATCTCAAAACAATACTTCCTCTAATTTCTTCACAAATATAAAAAATGCATGGGGGGGGGGGAACCACACACACACAAAGCACTAGGCATGTGCTCTAGCAATGAGTCACATCACTAGCTCCAGTGCATAATTTTAATACGGAAAAAAAAATGTGCTCTGCTTTTATCACGCATATTTCTTTTTAACTGGTAGATTTATATGGTTTGGGACTTTTGTGATATCAGCCTGTGTTGTGTAAGACAGACCCTGAAATACACCTTTTCATCCTTTCCTTATGAATCAGTCCCTCATAGCAGTTTATCTAGTCCATTCCTTATTACATATTTTTTTTCACTCCTATATCACTACCTGTCCAACATCCTTTCATTCCAATTAGCTTTAAGAAAAAAAGCAACACATGTTAACAGATAGAAAATTTATGTCTTCTGAGCTCACTGGTCTGAAGGAACAAGCTTAATGAGGATGGCTGACACCAAGTGACTAGCCTGCAACAGAAAGACAGTGCCCCACACCTGTCCAGGGAGACAGAGGCTGCAAGGGAAGAGGAGTCTAAGCAGGCGCAGCAGGCAAACAATGCTGTTGGCAAAGCTCTAAAAATAAAGCTACAAAAGCACTGGGAAGGCAGAATGAATTCTTAACACTTGTACTCTTCTATTTTAGTCTGTTACGAAGCAGGTGACCTCAGCACCGAGTGATGAGTCTTTTAACTTTCTACATCCCTCACTTTCAGAAATGATCCTCATGACTGAATTCATCCCAGCTGTTCCAAATTCATAATCATAAAAAGAATCTTTTTTAATCTTTCAAGACTACTCTGTCTCTCGTAGGATTACATTCTAAAATAAGCTTCTTTGATATTCATTTTCCTATTTTACTTTGAAGATTTTTTTCACATGTATTATTTTGGAAAAAAAAAAAAGTTTACTCCATTGAATGCATCTCAAGGGGAAATCACACCTCAAGAGAAAGAGTTTAAAAAGCCATTCCTTTATTTAGAAAGACAGCAGCCAAAATGTACTCCACTTAAAAATTACTGGTGTAGAGAAAGAGAAACTATAGACTCATTAACACCATCTTTAATGTTCTCCCAAGTAAGATTATCCTTGTTTTAAATATTAATTTAAGTGTTTTGGTGCTCATGAAGTTTCACAATATAATGTAGTTTCACAGTATAATGCAGTTGAGAGCAAATTTGGAATCCTATAGATCTGAGTTGCATTCCTCACTTGAATATTACTATATGTTGTTCAGAACAGATTATTCAGCTTCTTCATTTTTTCATTTATATATATATATA
>NW_026000142.1:31982480-32009704 GCF_001458135.2 Marmota marmota marmota
ATATATATATATATATATATATATATATATATATATATATATATATATATATATATACTGAATTGCTTCTCATCTCACTTTTTAGACCACAAATCATCAATTCTTGATATAAATGTGGAAAATGAAATCTATGTTAAATTTTAGAGTGAAAAATTATACATTTCCCTTGAGATTATGAAAACATTTTGTACAATTCAGAATTAACAGAAGGGTTTCCCAAGTTGTTTCAAAGATGGAAACTGATGAGAAAGCACTAAAATATTTTTACAGGATTCAAATAAGCAAGTGAGGCATTTAGTTTGTAAATTTTAACTATAATCATTTTATCTTAAAATGAAAAAAAAAATTGCCAGCCATGGTGGCACACATCTATAATCCCAGTAGCTTGGGAGGCTGAGGTAGGAGCATCACAAGTTCAAAGCCAGCCTCAACAACTTAGCCAGGCCAAATCAACTGTCTCTAAATAAAATACAAAAAAAGGCTGGGGATGTAGCTCAGTGGTTAAGCTCCCCTGAGTTCAATCCCCAGTACCAAAGAAAAATAATATTATTATTTGCTTTAATCCCCATATCTATTATTTGTATCTGCTTTACAAATTAAATAAATTTTTATAGACTACATTAGAATGTCTCAGATAACTTTTCCAAGCTACTCTGAACTATTTCTTAGTCAACCACTTTCACATTTTGACTAAGGAGCCACTTTTATATCTGTGAAACTTCATATCAACTGATTTGTTTCTCCTTTCTAATATCTAACTTTTACCCAAAGGAAAATGGGTCATCAGCAAGTTTATTTCTACTCATGCCCTGATTTCTCTGTCAAAGCATCAAAGTGTCTGCATTTGGGGTGCCTGGTCTCCCTCCCCTGCCTGGCCACGGTGTCTCATCCTGATAACCATCTCCCTGAGGAGTACCAGGACCATTGATGACACTGGCTTTGTCTCACAAGCCCCATTATTCCTAAGAAAATTAAATACATCTTATTCTATGATTCATATTTTATAACAAACTTTTTAAAATATTACTATTCTTTCAAAAATAGCTCAATTTTTAAAAAAGTCTTAGTCAAAATACATGTAATAACAAAAATAATTTCTTATATCTTTTAAGATGGTTGATATAAACACTTAATAATTGTTAATTATTTTTTTAAATATCCTTTAACTTAACTAGGGTACAGGCTGGTTCTGTTGGCTTTATTTCTTTGGGAACTAACATACTGCTTCAACTATGGTTAGAAATTCAAACTAAATTATTTTATTAGTGAATATATATATATATATATATATATATATATATATAATATTATATTATATTATATTATATATATTTTATATATAAATCAATGCTGTCTTCCCTTGCAGGACTTGACACTCTTTTCACACAACTCTAACTCCCAGGGTGGAATTCTTGATTCAAGCTTTTAACACTGATTGCTGCTCTTGATTCCCACAAATTACTACACAATATTCACTATCCAGAGTTAGTAGATATTCACAATGTTTTTTCTAGTTTGTCTGATGTTTCCTTTACTCAGTGTTGTAATGTGTGTGCATAAGGGCAGATATGATTTTGGCTTTTTGTCCTAGACATGGGTCCTTGGAGACAGCACTAAACGTCTGAGTTGCCACTTCCTGATCAGTAAAATACATTCAAATACACTGTCTTAGCCAGTTTCCTGTGCTGTTGTGTCATTTAAATGAGATGGTATATAAGAAAATACTTTGAAGACTGTAGCACACAATATTTACATGTACTATTGGGTTGTTCATCTTCTTCACAAGCCATTGTGGTAAATTTATATAACATTACACTTGTTTTTAAGGTTGGTGGATGGGCTGTGTTTTAGGATTTTATATTTCTGAGCTCATCCTGTGTTAAAATGCAGTCAGGCCATCATCTAGTTTAGACACCTGTAATAATATTCCATGATTTTGCTCCATAAATTGCTTCTGGATTGATGGTTTTGAAAACTAAGAAAATTTTTGACTGTATTATTATTACATCTTAGATCATTATCCTAGTAGCTCATTGATTAAAGTTTTAGCATATGTAAAGTAAATTGTAATGTTCTTCATGATACTATATTTTGATTAATAATTCAATTTGTATTTTATCTTATATATGTGTTTATATATATTGTTAGTGAACATAGACATTATATACATAATATATATTACATTTAGTATATGTGTATATATGTATATTGGTGCTGGGGATTCAACTCAAGGCCTTGCATATGCAAAGCAGGTACTCTGCCACTGGGCTACACTCCCAGCCCCATAAGTACTGATTTATAGTCACTAATACGTAGTGAGATATATACATGGTATTGTCCCCAAGGACCCATGTCTAGGACAAAAAGCCAAAATCACATTTGCCCTTATGCACATATTACAACACTGATTAAAGGAAACATCAGACAAACCAGGAAAAATAAATAATGGGAAGATCTACTAACATGACTCTGGACAGTGAAATATTGAGTATTAATTTGTGGGAATCAAGAGCAGCAGTCAGTGTTAAAAGCTTATATCCAGAATTCCATCCAGGAAGTCTGGGGGGAAAGAGTGTCAAGTCCTGAAAGTAAAAACACAGCATTTATTCATCCTATAGATCATTCTGATTCATTCTGAAGAGATGTACATGTCCAGAATGTTTACTCCAAAAGTGCTTTCTTTAAGCAGTGGAACATAAGTACTAACACTAACAGCTCAAAGCGTTCCTCACCTCTGATTGTGCATGACCACACACCTTGAAAATGTGAAATTGAGGGTTTAATGAAACAGTTACATCCACCCAGTTATAATCACATCATAATCATTCCAAAAGTACACACATTAACAAATTCATACTGATATAATTGTAAAGTGTCCCCAAATAAAAGGTACTATTATCATACTTCCTTATTTTTAGACTAAGAAAAAAAAACTTTCTGATTGAATGAGCCTTTTTATTTTTAATCTTATTTATTCCCCTTTTTGTGGTGGTAGGGATTGAACCCAGGGCCTTGAGCATGCCAAGCAATTGTTCTACCACTGAGCCACATCCACACCAGGCCTCCTTTATCCTGGGTTGTTTTGTTGGTTTTTGTCATTGTTGTCGTTGTTTGTTTGTTTTTGTTTTTTTCATCAAACAAATCTTCAAGTTTTTGTTGAAGGATGGAGCACTAGAGACTGAACCCAGAACTTTGCACATACTATGCAATTGTCATACCACTCAACTACATTCCCAGCCCTATACAAATTTTTAAAAGCCTAAGGGTTCTCTTTATTTGTTGGGAAGTCTGTTTTGAAAAAAATCATCCTATTCACCCATCATAGATTTTCCAAACCTGGAGCAGATCCACTGGCATTGTGCCAGAGAAGAGTACAAGAAGATATATCACATATAAGCCTTTCTTTGTAAGAGAATGCTACAAAAACTCCCTAGATATGAAGCCTATAAGTTGCATGAAATAATCTAGGATCTTGGCCTGTAGAACCTAAATGACATGCTATGCCATATATATGTTCCTTCTGATCAGGTAGATAAGTCATAACCACTGCAGAGGTCACATGAAATTATACCACATTAGATTTTGAAACTGTGTCTAGTTTGAAGGTACCATATCTTATTTTTGGAAAAAATAAGGCTTATTAGTTAAATCTAGATTTTTTTCTTATAAGACAAAAAAAATGCCCTCAAGAAAAGCAGGATGTCAGAGTACATAGGTTAGTATGTGTTTACATACCCAGTAAAAGATTGTAACTAGGAATTTAAACACAAAAAGCATCTAATACCAAGTGTTCTAAAATTATTATTTTAAAAATAATATCTCATTTTAAATGAAGCCAATGTAATAACTGTGGTGTATAATGACAGTATAATTGACCCATCGGATCTTAAATCACTGGTAAATCAAGGCCATCTCCACAGAGCAGCTCAGAGAAGGCTATGGTGTCTGGATTAGTTTGTTAAAACTGCTGTTAACAAAATACCACAAAAGGGATGGCCTGGAATGACAGCAATATATTTTCTTAAGTTCTGAAGTCTATAAGTCTGAGGTTCTGTACATTGTTAGCAGAGCCATGCTCCCTCTGGAAGCTCTTGGGAAGGATCTATCCAAGGGTGCTCCCTCAGCTGCTGCTGGATCCTTGCCCTGTGTCAGCTTCAACCTTTACATGGCACTGTGCCTATGTGCGCATCTATGTCCAGCTATCCCCTTTTGAAAAGGACATGCATCACCTTGGATTAGGGCCCCAACCCACTCTAGGATGACCTTACTGCACCCTAACTATATTTGCAATAGACCCTATTTCCAAACAAAATCACACTCTGATGAACTGGGCTTACAACTCAACATACAAATTCAGGGAGAACACACATCAACCCATCAGTGTCCCAGACAGGGAGGGACTCAAAAGCAGGCTCATGGCAAACTCCTAAATTAGGATTGTTCTTGATATTAACAGTTTGCACAAGTCAGCAACTCACAGTTGTTTAAAGTTCTTAAACTCCAGTTGTCAAATAGGATATACAGTAATCATCTCATTTCCTAACACATGTAAAGGAAAGAGTATATCCAGGATAGGAAGCGGGGAGTGTTTCTCAATCATTATGGTTTACTAGAATTAATATATATATATATATAATCCAGGCATATGTATTGAAGTAAATAAGCCCAGATTTTTTCACTATGTATTAAACATATACATTAATAATACACCATTTAAATTTCCTAAGGTAACACTGTATGTTAGACTACAAAATAAAACTTATATTTACATGAGATAGCCTGAACCTTGGGTGCCATATAATTAGTTATCTGACCCTGGACACATTTGAGTTTGAAAAGGTATTTTCAACAATTATTAACAATAGGCAGAAACTAAGAGGGTCCTAGTTTCATCCAACATGAGGGTAAACAAAGGAAAGAGCCAAACTGAAATAAAAAGCCAGTCGTATAAGATTAATTTTACCAAATGTGTCTGTGGTAGAGGAGGGAAAGGCAGTGATTATTCTGATAAAGTATGAGTATTGAGTACCTAAAAAAAGAAAAATGTGTAGAAGCACTAGATTTTGCATGTAGTGAGAATGCAATGTATTTATGTTTTATAAATAAAATGATGTATGTGACAGTGGAACACAGAGAAGACAATACTAAGAGGTGATAGTCGCCAGCTAACAGGGGCTCTTTCTAGCTTCCCCTAAGTTAATCAGAGTGTAATGGATCTGAACACCTCGTGAGCCCCACTAAACCTAATCAACTATAGAGGTGAAATATTGTGTTATCCCTTTGTAGGCAGAAGAAAAGGCAGCAGAGAAGTTATATTTTGATAGAATAAAGAAAGAATATTACCCTGGAACTGATATCCTGGTTTTCTATTTTCCCTTATGTAATATCATTCCCTGCTAAGCAATGTAGGCAGTGCTCTCTGGGATTACTGTTTCTATATTACACCACTTTGTTATCTTTCTTATTAGTACAGATCCTAAAAGAGAACACACATTCTCCATTTTTAGAATAAAAAATTAGATGGGCAGAAACTCTTAGTATTCTTTTGATACTCATCATGATTTTAGGATGCAAATATCCATTCAGGTGAGCCCTATAAAATTTCAAAGCCATACATAAGACAGAATACTATACATCTGCAAATTAAGCTTTGTAGTACCCTGAGTTTGTCCCAAGAGTGCTTTACTGTTTGGGGGTCCCTGTAGTTGTTCCCCTCTGAAACAACAGAGTACTTTTAGCCAAGAAAATTTTCATTATTTTGTTACGTAGCTTTCCTAGATGAAACCCATACCTTGGCAAGAGTGTATGTCCATGTTAATGACAGTTTGCCCACAGGCCACCCTGGCAATGATCCAGCCTCCTGGTATCTACAAAGCATTTTATGCACTGTGCACAAGGACAGGATAGATTGTCTCATTTCCTTTCCAGACCCAGCAGGAAAGAACAGACACCAGTCTCCTTCTGCTAAAGACATGTTTCACTGCAAAAATTTCCTTCAGGAAATTCACAAATCTCCAGGAACAGGGGAATTTTACCCCTGTACACTTGACTATATGTTACATAATTATACTTCCTGCTTCACCAAGCACTAAATTTAACAGCTTAATCTAGAAAATATTTTGAACTAACCAATTTACCTGTTTTAACAGCATACTTCTCATAAGGGATTAATGAATAAAATTCACTGATGTGACAAAACATTAGCAAAATGCAAACATCATGTCAGGATTGCGGGAGTGAGCCAGAAATAGACACCACTGGCAATAGGAACACATATCATGAGTCAATTAATTGTGCAGAGTCACGTGAATATCCACATTACAGTAAAACCATAGACCAACGGTTCTCAACCAGGGGTGATTTTGACCCCCAAGAGATTTCTGGCAATGTCTAGAGACATTTTCTTTTTTTTATTTTTATGACCTGAGGGGGGGCTGCTACAAGCCTTTACTGGGAGGCCAAGGTTACTGCTAAACACCCTAAAATGTGCCAGGTAGCCACTCACATCAAAGAAAAGTCTGACCCAAAATGTCAATAGAACCAAGGTTAAGAAATTCTACCTTAGGTCAGGTGGAAAATTTAGTGGTTTTAAATGAATTCCATGTGGTAATACTTTCTCTCACAGGTGCATTCTAATTCACTTCCATGTTATTTTCAGTCAAGTTTCTCTAATATGATTTTTATTCCTTGTCAAAATAATATAATAATATACAAATAATAAATATGAAAATATATACCAAAAATACTAATATAATATATTATTAAAATAAAATGATCTAGCACCCATCATGCTCTGACTGAATTTAAGAGAAACCAAGGATCAGTCAGAAATATAAATGACCAGCCTTCTTGTTATCTTCCTGGTTTCTACAAGATACAAAAGTAAATTTCATGTAATATTAATTGAGAGTTCCACAAACCTCTTAATTTCCAGTTTTCACTCCATTACCAACTTAGAATTTTGTCTCCTTTATAAGATAAACCTTTCACTGCTTTTAGCCTATCACACCATGAAGGTCAGAAACAGAACAACTCTCACTGTCAGATAAAAGCATAAGAAAAGCATCCAGAAATCCACTTAACCAATGTGAGGTAGAAATCCAGTTGTTTCTTAAAGAATGCTAGAGTATCTTTGCTAGGAATAATTGCTTTAAGTGTTTTGAAGTCCTTGTCTCAATTTTTATAAACAACACAATTTTATGGAGTGCCTGCCTTTGATGAATTTGAATTGTGTTTTATGTGGAGCAAATTTTTGATCTTCACTTCAAAATGGCATAAAATGGAAAAATTATAGCAAGTAGAAAAAAATCATGCTGCACTTTCTTTTCAGTGTTGTTCATGTCACTTAGTTCTTTAACACTCAACCATCCTTTATGCTTTTTCAATTGCATGTCCTTCAAAACATCTTTATCCTTCCTATCCTAATGGTCTGCCCCTCTCAATCTACCACACTTGGCATTGTTATCTATAATTTTATAAAATATCATCCTTGCTTTATTATTATAAAATACCACACATGTTCAGAGTAATTCTTTACCAACCCTTAGCTTTTTATCATAATCACTTGATTAGAGGCCACTGATATCTATCTAAAGTGATGAATTTTTTCAGAAAAGAATCTGACATTCTAAGGAGACAGTAATTGATGTTAGAAAGGGGGAAAGCCCTAAGAAAGCACTCTTTGAAAATGTGTTCCACGACTCTATGCCAAGACATCAGTGAGCCAACCTTCAGAAGGAGATATCCCAGAAGGAACTGACAGTGATTGGCAACTGCAATCACAAGTCAGAACAGACCTACAGGAAAACATTCTCTTGGCAATTCGGTCTGTATTTAAATAGTCCACACATAAGAGACTGCCTTTAAAATAACATCTCTAGAAAGATTCTGCTTTCTAATTTGGGAAAGAAGGGTTACCTTGAATTTTTCATTTAGGGGAGATGGGGCTCAAATTATAGTGGAGTATAAAAGCAGACACTTGATCAACCAAGGAGGATCTGTTGGTACTTGATACCACAGGAAAGGAGTAAATACAGTGGTAGAAGAGTAAGGGAAAAAAGAAAGATGGACACAAAGCCAAATTTTAGCATAGTTGGTGATTGATTACCTTTTATACTAATAAAAATAATGGCCATCTCTCTTCTGAGGTACTAGATGCAGGGCTAGCTCAGAACAAATCAGATCATGTATGCATTGTTCCTTAATTACAATATGACTGAAAATAAAGTTTTGTCAGGGATGAGAAAAAATAACCCAAAAAATCTAATTTCAAGCCTATTTAAAGTCAATAGAATGATCTTATAGGCAATTTAGAAAAAACAATCCAGGTCCCATAAATCTTCCCTGATGCAGAAAAGGTTTTGGTAACCTCATTCATATTTATTTTTTAAATACACTTTGCTGCACACAGCCCTAAGAAAAAGGCCTAAGCAACCCTTAACCAAAGCTGGAAAACAAATAATAATTTTTAGGTATGTGGTTTATCAAATAGCTGGCTCCAAATGCTCACACCACATTTTTGGTCAAATTGTATCAATTAAATTAAAATATTCATTTGTAAGGGTCATCTTCCAAGCTGCTTCAAGTTATGTGCATATAAAATGTAATAATAATTAATAATTAACTATAATGGTTATCAAGGTATTAGACAATTTTTTAATGGTAAGATTTCAGAAGATTTCTCTTGGAATATGGCCTCTGCAATATTCTAAATTGTGCTCGCTCTCTTTCTCTTTCTCTCTCTCTCTCTCTTTTTCCTCTCTTTCTCTCCCTCTCTGGTACCAGGGATCAAAACCAAGGCCTCACACTTGCTAAGCAAGTATTGAGTTACATCCATTGAGTTATATCCCCAGCCCCTGCCTTTTCTTTTTTTTTTTTTTTTTTTTTTTTTGAAGATTTTTAAACCACACAGAAATAGTTATAAATTTTACTATATAAAATTCATGAAGTTATAAGGCAATCTGTCAATAAAGTATTTTTGTGAGCTTATCCTGAAAATCACTTAGAAGAAAATAGCTACTCTGCGAAGTTTAGCAAAAGTCCATGTAGTACTGTTAATATCAATATATTTCTTGACCAAACATCCTAAGTATTATTGGAGAGATACAGCATTTATATAAAAAGAAACAATTTAATTTAAGAAGGTATAAGTGATCCACTAAAGAGTGGAATAAGAACCCCTCAAGACAGCCTTAAAAACATATAAAATCTTATTTTCTAGGAAACCAGTTTAGCTCAATAGTCCAGAAAACTCTATAAAGTCCTTGAGACAATTGTTCAGGAATAAGTGTATTGTGACACAGAATTTAGAAGGGACTGCATGTTTAAAAAAAAAAAAATCCCTTTAAAAAGCAGATGACTGGCAAGGTTCAGTGGCACACTGCTGTAATCCCAGCAGCTCAGAGGCTGAGGCAGAAGGATTTTGAGTTCAAACTCAGTCTTAGCAACTTAGGGAGGCCCTGAGCAACTCAACAAGACCCTATCTCATATAATATATTTTAAAGGGCCAGGGTCACAACCTGGCCCTTTAAAATATATTTTAAAGGTCTTTCCTCACAACCTCCCCCCGTTTTTCTTTCCATTGAACCCAGGAGTGCTCAGTGGTAAAGCACTCCTGGGTTCAATGGAAAGAAAGGGGGGAGGTTGTAAGGAGAGAGAGAGAGAGAGAGGGAGGGAGGGAGGGGGAGAGAAGGAAGGGGGAAGAGAGAGGGAGGGAAGGGAGAGGACAGGAGAAGATAGGAGAGGTTAAGAGAAGAGAAGACAGAAGAGAAGAAAAGAGAAAACAGATAGCCTTTTGCTAGTCTACTGACATCACAAAATGTGCCTCAATTTCCTCAAAGTCATATGTGCAATATAAGAATGCATTTGGTAATAGGCTCTCAAAAAAAAAATCTCTAAACAAGTACAAGCAAAAGAAATATGCTTTGTCAAAAAAAAAAAAAAAAAACATTTTTTCACCCATTTCCATTTCAATGTGCACAGGTACTTGGGAAGAAACAGGGGTCCACAAAATGAAAAAACTCTGCAATTCTCACTATTTGCTAAGTAAACATTTGAACTAAAGATAAATGTTATATTCCACTCATTGAAACTTTTACTTGTCTTTTGCAGGAACATATTGTTTGATTATTCTGGATGTGTTTTAATACAATGAAAATATTTATACTTTTATACTTTGGCAGACACCCTGGGATCTGAGATATCAATAGATATTTCTTTTTTTAAAATTTTTTAGACATTGTTGGACTTTTATTTTATTCACATATTTGTATGTGATGCTGAGAATCGAACCCAGTGCCTCACACATGCTAGGCAAGTGCTCTACCACTGAGCCACAACCCCAGCCCTCAATGGATATTTCTAAGTAGCTTCAGTCCCATAGGCCAAATATACTTTATATAGATCCCACCCCACCCACCTTTAAAAAGTGTGGAGAAAATTCAACCTGCTCCAGTTATGTATTAGGATGGTTTCATCTTGATACTTGGACATAAGTTGCTTTGGGAATAATAATTTTGCATTATTATTATTATTATTATTATTATTATTATTTAGAAGTAATCTTGAAAACCATCAAAAAGGAACAGCTACCTTCACATTAATAGATTTACTGAAGTGGTCACATAAAAAGTATGCAGTTCTGCCTTTTATAGCAGTATCAAAATAACTGCTCTGCCAACAGCAAGTGTTTGGACTCAAGCAAATAGTAAATGTTCTATGGAGAATACACTGAAGGCCAAATTTGCTTGTAAATAACATAATATCCTGGTTAGAAACAGCATGTAACAATCAAATAGGAGGCTCCCTTCAAACCAAATGATTATGATTACTTCAAGAAAAAGGCCATTGCTTCCTAACAGGTAGATGAGAAGACAAGCATAAAAGTGGAGCATACCCCATATCATTTCAATGTGAAGCTGTTTAACGTGCAATCTTCGGTTCTAGCTTTTTTAATGCCATTTTCAAACTGAAATTAGCAAATATACTTATCTTTAATATCCAAATCAATTAAACTAGAGCTATTCAGGTTGTGTTCTACAGATCCTGCCAGTCCATGAATTGTTTCTACCAGTTCACAAGAAAAGTACAGATATCAAGAGTCATTGGACTTTTACTTTTAAGAAAGTAATTTTTTGAAGTTTCACTCTAATTATTTAAAAATGGAATTTATATTTTATCTTTTTAAACTTCACTTTTCCATTAGTTAATTTTCATTGCATTTCACAAGAATACTCCTTTGCAATGGATATAAAATTGAGCTGGGGATGTAGCTCAGTAAGTAGAGCACTTGCCTTATAAGCATGAGGCCCTGAGTTCAATTTTTAGTACTACAAAAGCAAACAAACAAAAGAAGAACCAATGGATATGAAACTTACGAAATAAATCAACACTGCTCCTCTAGCCCAGTTAATGTGAACAGCATGCAATTACTTTGGCCAGAGTCCCCTGGTGTTAGCAAATTAATTAGTGTTAAAGGTATAACAAGACAGATCTTAACAAATTAGACAACTAGCAGTACTTTGAAAATGAACGGACTAGGTATGCACAGGGCAGCAAGGGAGCACTGTATGCTGTAAGCAGGGGCCTTCTTTTTAGGTTAA
Organism: Marmota marmota marmota; assembly: GCF_001458135.2. Lineage (NCBI taxonomy): Eukaryota > Metazoa > Chordata > Mammalia > Rodentia > Sciuridae > Marmota > Marmota marmota. Next base: position 31,994,081 of record NW_026000142.1, read on the forward strand.
CTTACAAAGCACCCAGTACTTAAGTACTGTGGAAAAAAGCATTATCATCATTTTTTTTTTCTTTGAAAAGCAGAATTCACAGGTATTCACCTGCATCTATTCACTGGAGGAACATCATTAATACTTTATAAGTGGGGCATTAGTTAGAGAACATTCTCATTCCATATAAAACACATTTAAAAAATAGGTTCTGATTGTATTTTAAAGAGTTACTAAGTTTACAGGCAGGGAAATGCATAAAATTTAAGAGAGACCCACATATAAACCTTAATTTGAAATATCTCAATCTTTGGCATTTCAGAAGAATTGTTTTACATAACCAATGTAAAACAATCTTGAACGTCTATTGATAAGAATAGAATAAATTGGCTTAAACCAGAACATAGAGAATTCTTCTTTATGAAAGGGGAACATTAAGCTAATGTTGACAGCATTCTTGATGAGTAGCTAATGACCTTCTAGAATTCACTTTTCTCCAAAATGGATCAGAACTAGTGTGACAACAGTTTACCTGGAGACAAAAGGAGGACAGGTCAACTGATGCTTCAGAGTGTGTCCTAAGTGAGTGGGAAAGGAAGAAATATTCACATTTTCAGGGGTTTCTGGTGACTGACAATGCTTGCCTAATAGCAAACATATGGTAGGCAGAATTTTAAAATGTCCTCACCTACTGGATAAACCAGTATGTGATTAGAAAGAAGGTCAGTGCCATGATCAGGTTATATTATGTGACAATGGCAAAGGGATTCTACAAATGTAAGATCACAAATCATTTGAATTAATCAAAAGTGAGAGTATAATGGTAGCCTGACTTAATCAATTAACAGTCCTGAAAAGTGCCAGTTCCCCTTTCTGATATGAGAGATTTTCTTGCTAGTTTTGGAAGAAATAAGTTGACGCTTTATTAGAAGACATTTTAATAGGGCCTCAACAACAACAGGAGCCTGACAGAGGAGCAGAAAGTAGTCTCATCAAGGAATGCAGGAAAGGCAACATTTTATTGTACCTTTGTGAGACTCTGAACAAGGGATCACCATGAATTCTCAACACAGAAATTGTGAGATGATAAATATTTTAAACCATCATGCTTGAGATAATGTTATACAGTGTAGAAAATGTGAAACAATAATAAATAAATAAATGTATATTACTGGATGTTAAACATGGGATTCATTTTATCTATATTTAAATAAAATGTTTCATGACAATTCTGTCTGATTAGTTTGATTCACGGAACTTTAAACTAGTGGTCAGTTTTTTATTTCCTTTGTATATGTATGATCTGATTCACATCCTTTCACGCACATGTTGAGTATTTAACACCTTTTCTAACTCCTCCTATTTAATCTCTAGATGGAAAGGTAATCCATGCAGCACAATGAAAAGCCATACATAATATGGCAATTATTCCTTGTATACTTTTAAAGTTATCATTTTCAGAGTTTTCAACACTTACAAGAAAAATACTGCAATGTGAGAATATGTAGTCTCTTTCACAGAACCAAAATCATCAGTGACAATATGCAACTAAAATTGTTTTTCTACAAACAAGAATGCAAAGTCAACGGCTCCATTATATATTACTTAATGTCAATAACTCCATTATATATTACCTAATATACCCTTCAATCAGATACAGAAAGAAACTCAGTGTTGTGGTACAACTTAATATAATTTGGTAGTCACACAGTGTTTACAAGGGAGAAAAACATCAGATTTCCCCCATTTTGGCTTTCAGAGAGGAAAGGAAAATGGGGGTGGGGTGAGAAATAACCTTTTCAGTAGGATACCCACAAGCAACATGGATGCTCAAGTACCAAGAATGATCTAATTAATGGTCACCAGACACATGAATGGAAATTATATAACAACTAAGACCACACTTTTAAGAAACAGTTGGGAAGTGAGCAATTAGCTGTTATAGCTAAAGCCAGGGATTTTTCCTCACACTGTTACCAAGGTAAGTCCCACCTGGACTTAATGTAACAAACAGAAACCCAGGTCACCTGGCTCCACTAAATTCTCCTGCTTCTAAACAAATTATGTTTGTTTTGTGCTTCCAAGGTACATGTGCTTGACCTGAGCTAACATTTTTTAATCCTTTGAAGTTTTAATCCTCTCCCTATGAAATTCTATCAATGAGAAACTAAACTCATTCATGTTACCCAGCTAATACTTTGCAGAGCTGAGCTTTGAATCCACACTGTTAACTAACCAGCCAAATTCCCTGAGAGAATTAAATCCTGATGTTCACAAGCCTCCACTTCCTAAGAAATTAACTTCTCTATACCTCTAGAATGGTGCCAGTTAAGAAGCCTGTTGAGAACTGGAAAAAACAGTCCCTCAAATACCCATCTATCTTATGGTCTGGAAAGGCAACAACACCACCACATGTGGCCGCTTCTTAGAATTATAAGTATGTGCTGGTAGTTGGTACAGGATATAAGAAAGCTGCTTTGATGATAATTTAGCATGGAGCCAACATCTAGATCCACTGAAATGCAGGAAACCTGTGCATCTTGGCAGGAATCTGCTCTAATTCGGTAAACAGAGAGGTTATGGATCCAACTGGCAGCTGATGAAGCTTGCCATTTCTTCTAGTGATGTACAACTTAGCCTCAGACAAAAGCCATGAGGTACAGCATGAGAAATCTAAAAGAGAACTTCAAGACACTGAACAAGGAACTAGGTGCGGTGTTTTATTTTTTGACTTGGTTCCCCCTTCCCATGCCCATTCCAAGGAAGAGTTCCTCCCTGTGCTCTAATCTGCTTAGTACAAAGAGCATAAAAGATTACTTAGCAAAAATAATCCTTAAGGATCTCAATAGATTTCTCCAGGAGTGGATTAGAATTACAAGAAAAACCTCCAGGTCAAATGGCTCCACATTAGATGTTTTTTTAAAAATATGACAGAAACCAACACTTTCTGCCCTTTGCTTAATAAATTTAGTGTAATACACATATTCAAATACTTGATGGTCATTCAAGTAAATGTAAATCATTATATAACATATATTCAAAATTCAGGGACCCAGAAATGGTAGGACCAAATCCAAGGCTTACAGCTCTCAACTGGCCCCTCTGTCATGGTCATTTACACCCAGGGACTCAGCTGGCTTTCTAGACACCACACAGACAGGTTGTGTCACATTTGATAATTTAAGGAGATGAATGATCTCATTCAATTATCATGCATGGTTTAGTCTGTGATGAGTTACCATTCCCTTATGTTTATTTATTACCACTGAGAATTAATATATATTTTAAACAATTACTCACTGGTAAACCTTTATACCCATGTATCAATCCCTTAGGAACTAAGTAACACATGCACAATAAAATTCTGCCTTATGGAAGTTAATTGTGATTTTTTACATTTGTTTTAACAGGAAAATCAGGTGTTTAAGACACAACCAAGCATTCAATATGTTTAATTTACAGCAATCTGCATACCCTTCATTGTGCTCTCCCTCTTACCCCTTTGCATGGCCCATTTGCTCATCTGATAACATTTTTGCAGATGCAAATTTAAGTCAGTTCTAACATAATGTCCTGGGCAAATAAATGTCGGTATTTTTAAAGTGACAGACATCAGAAGAATTTTACACATCCCTGTTTATGGCAAATGACTGCCACAAAAAAAGCAGGTTCCTGGCACTTGAAAACCTGCTGCTTCAGAGGTTATCATCAGGTTGTACTCATTTGTCAAGGTATAAATGTCTAGTTTAATCCAAAACAACTTTCTTCCCAAATTGATCCAAAGTTTGTAGCAGAAATTTTAAATGTTTCATTTCTATTAGAAAGAGAATAGTGTTTGTAAAAGGCTCAACTTCCCTTTATACTGAAAGTGAAAGGGTGGGGTTAAATGAGTGTAACTAATCATCAGTTGGATGAGTCAAGTAAAAATTGTCCTTTTTGGGTCTACTCTTGCCAGATTTCTATGTTGGTTGCTAAAAACACAATTGGTCTCGATTTTACTATCCTGCCCTCAATTTGTAGGGTTGTCTGGAATCCTTTCTATAAGCATCATGGATAGATTGCTTTCTTAACTTTCAAATATTCTGTTTGGATGCTGAAAACACACATCTTTGACAATGAGAGGTTATCAGTGGCAAAATTATGACTTTTAAAAATGAATTCCATCTCCTGTGACAAGGTACACATTCAACAGGTGTCAGCTGAAATGTCAAGATGAAACACAGTAAACCCCTTTGTGGTTCTGCTTCCTCTTGGTCTCTTTTAGCACCTGGGTTCTCTCTTTAACCTAGAGATGGAGCACTGTACCCTCCCTAGCCCACATGAACTCCACTGAATCTTCCCCTTCATTTCTTTTTTTATAATAAAAGTCTACACAAGTCTTAGGAAGAGACATTTTTAAGGCTTGCTATGCATTCATTTTTTTTTCTACTCATTTCAAATTTTTCTCATGGCTCAAATGATATATGAGCACAATAATCTAGCTCACATACCACAGTCATCAACTCATGAGTTCTTAAAAGCAGAAAAATCACACAAAGTACAAATAATAAAGCCTGTCCATTGACAACAGTCCTTTATGCACTCTTTCCTTTGACAATTCCAATAATACAGTGCAGAATACAGGATGCAATAATAATATCCTTGCTCTGAATATGGAGAAATTGAGATTTAGGGTTAGTTCTGCTCTCCTTTACATTGATTCCTTCTCTCCCTCCATCTTATTGTCACAATATGCAGCCAGGTGAGATGCTGATACCTCAAAGCCCTGCAAAAGGTAACAAAGCACAGCAGGTAAGCACAGGAGTCCAGAACCAAGCTGCTCCAGATCAAATTTTAGCTCCAAACAAAATTTCAAAAAATTCTTTACACTCTAAACTTAAGTTTCCTCATCTATAACAAAGATATAATAGTAAGATTTATCTTAGAAGACTGGCTTGAAGGTTAGATTCATTTAACAACATGGAAGGTATTAATTAATTCACAGTGTCTGGCATAAAGAAGAGCTCACAATCTCAGAGTAATATTATAATAATGAAGGATGATTGTTAGTCATTATTGAGTGTTCTATCTGCCACTCTGTAGATAGAGACATCAAAATTAGCTCTTATTTGAGCTCTGAGTAACTATGGGAGAGAGGACAGAAAAAAAGCTAAGTCACAAAAGGGAAATAAATAGCCTACTCTAACTCTTTTCATCTCTTGCCACAAACCACAAGGGTGGTTTTTCCACACTGAATGGTACCAATGAGATCAAGATTGATTCTTGGATCTGCAGGCATTTGCCATCCTCACCATTCATTCATTCATCTTGGAAACTCAGGGAACTGCTGTGAAAGCAGCTGCCAGTAATTTCCAGACCTTCAGGAGACCTGAGATGCCTCAGTAAGGGCTGACCAGGGACATGCTTTGCAGGAATATTCTGTCAGTGGTTTGTTATCTAAGTGAATTTATTATTTTGTTTTCTTGACAAGAATCTATTTCAAGATAGGATATGGGGCCAGGGGAGGCAGGAAGCACCAATAGAGTAAGGCAGTGAGCCACCTCTATCTGCCCAAAAGTTATAAATAATAATGTTAAATTGCCAAAGGCAAGAACTAACTGTTCATTTTTGTTGTCATTGTTGTTTCCTTTTCAATAATATTACTGTAACATGTTTTGTCCTAAGCACATACACTAAATCTAATGACATTAAAACTACATGGATCTTCAAGAAACTAATCTCTCCTAGGAAAGACGTCAATGAAAACTAAAGACAAAAGAAAATCAAATGTTGTTGTGTCTCAAATGGAATATAGTGATGAACTGAAATCCTGTTACTACCATGTTAAGAAAAATTAAATTCTAGTCCATGCGTCTCAAAATTTTAATATTACTAATGTTATGTATTAACTTCTAAATGATGCCATTCCTTTTTGAGAAAGGAATATGCAATTAGATCATTCCTCCAAACACATCTCTTGTAAATTAAAATTGTATCTATCCTATATTCTAACCATCTGTTTTAATTCTCAAAGCTATTTCATATTTCAAAAGTTGCTTTGTAAGTCATGTTTTTAGTCTTGATCCCTTTCTCACCTGCCTCTATCAGAACATTCACACATCAATCATGACCTCTCTCCTGCTTTCATCTCTCTACCATTTGGTCCACCTCCTCTCAAATGCTCAAATCTGTAACTCTTAGCTTCCTGAACAACCTTTCCCACCCACTAGGCCCTTTTCCAGGGAATTACCTTTTCCAACATCCACAGAAATAGCCACTGGCCTTTTGCAATGTAATGAGATTGAGTCAGGAATGGAGAAGTAGATGTAACTCAGAAATAGCTGTAACCAGTGTCCCTTTTCCAAATCCTATCTCCTGGCCCCAACTGACTGGTTAGTGACCATCACCCATCTTCAGACTACCTCTCTTGGGTAGGATCCTAGACTCAAGGTAGTTCAAAAGTTCAATCATTCAATTCACACTGAAGCACTGGGAAGCAGATAAAGGCAATTTGCCTAGAAAAAGAGCAGGTAACACAAAGCAGTAGAGGCCGACTTGAGAGATGATTCTGCTGGTAGTTTCACCCCTTTCTGCAATTGTTGGCAAATACCTGGCCTCAATTTCATGATTGCTCTACTCCCCTACCATTTAAAAAAAAAATACCTCCCTTTATGGTTAAGATAGACCTATGGTTTTCTTCTATCTGTAAGTACAAATGGTCTAATAAAACTCTTAAGCTTAAAACAAAAGAATCCCAAATGCCTTACTTAGCCTCCTTCCTCTGAATTTACTCTCACATTCCTCAAATTGCCAAATTCCTTGAAAGAGAAATTTGCTTGCTGTCTCCATATTCTCAACTTCTCTCAACTCCTCAAGCTATTGAAACCATGTTTTTGTTCCCAATACTACTAACGTTGCTCCTTAACATCACTGTCCTGAAACATCTTGAATGATGCCATCTTGTTTGACCTCTCTGCAAAATGCAACTGTAGATCAAGGTTTTTCTGAAACTCACAGTGCCTATCCCAGTGGACATTAAATAAATATTAGCTAAATAAATGAATGAACCCATCCTCTGTCTTCAAAGATACTGTTCTCCAAATATGCCTCCAAACTTCCTTCTGATACATATTTCTGAAGGCCTGACAGATATCTACAAGATGGTGCAACTCAAAATGTCCAACAATGTATTCCTCCTGCATTTCCTGATCTATAAGGTTTAGTAAAACATAGCCTGTCAGAGGTTGGCATCATCCCCAACACTTCTCTGACTCCACAAATCCTATAATCACCAAGGTCTGAAATTTTACTTCTACACTGTATTCCAAAGCTACATCATGGTCTCAGTGCCACTATTCTTTTACAGAACGTGAGCATCTCTCTTTCAGTGACTGCACTAATAGGGTTCTAACTATGCTTGTTGCCTTTATCACAAGTACTGATCCTTTTATATCCACCTTCTACATACTATGATTCAAAATCTACTATGTTTGGGGGGTTTTGTTTTGTTTTAATTTAAAAATGCCAACAGCAACATAGGATGAAGACCAATTTTTGTTTTGGTGCACAGAGCAGAGGTACTGCAAATGTTTTTGCTCTGTGAGCACTACCCATCTCCTTCTTTGGTCTTAATGCAAGAAATGTATAACAAACTGAAGCCAATAGTCCAATCCGCATCTCCTCCACACATGAGATCCATGCCTAACAATGGACAGATCATGTTTCTTTAGATCATGCTTTTTGAACACAGAACATGCCCTTTGCTTGGTTTAACTTTGATGTCCCACTGTATCACACTCAGCTGGGAGTGGTGAATGTCTTCCATGAAGACTTGCTTCCTCAATTTGTATTCTCAGCACATGGCCCAGTGCAGCATGCAATTTGCACTGAATAATATTAATTGCATTAATTGTTGGATTAAATTATATTTGATGTTAAAAATATTTGAAGCAGGGAACATTAAAAGAGACAGTGTAAAGTAAAACCATTTCTAAAGATTAGATGTGCTATTCACTTAGCAACCTAAATAGTCTTAAGGGCACTACCTAGAAGACTGTCTATCTTCGAGTTATTTCATTACTTGTAATCTAACAGAAAAAAAAAATACTAACAGAATTTCATTCTTGATAATTAGCACAGAAGTTTTTATTAAAATGTTATATTACTATTTCCTTTTCAAAGAACATTTCCCCAGGATGTTAATTTAAAAGTAAGAATTTTTAAGCACTTTATTTTTTCAGATCCAAACAATCTTATTGTCTTTATTCCCTAAGGTAAATTTCCATATCTGAATATTTAGGTTTCTAAGAATGAATATTATACTCAGTGGACAGCATTTCAAGTACAAGCAAGCTCACATAGGAAATGTGGTGGGGGTGGGGGGGAGGAACAGAAAAGATAGCCAACTGCTACCTTTAGCATTGTTAATGTAATTTTGCACCAGATAAATCTGCAGGCTCCCTTCTCGTTCTCCGTCCCACTTCTCACAGCATTTCCACCACAAGTCCTGTTGATCACTTTCTAAAAACAAGCAATTTTCTCAGTAAGCTTGACCCCACTTATTTTATTGAGCTATTATTCCTCTTTTAACTCTCAAAATAAGGCTTTATTGTTTAACCACAGCTTTATATGGCCTGACAGCACTCACCTTAGAAAAGAACAATTTTATTAGCTCATTCCTTTTCCCTAATGATCCCCACAGTATACGGGCAAATGTCAAAAGAAACAATTGTCTAGACTGTTGGACACTTTTGATGGAAGTGTCAATTATGTGCTACAGATTTATCTGTCATCAAAATCCCTCAACAATTCCTCTTGGAAGGAAACATCTGATAGTTAAGAGGAAATCCTCTCAGTGACTGGATTCAATTGAGAATGACCCAAAATTAAGGTCTGATCATGGATAACTTGGGAGAAAGCAGACCAAAAATTCAACATTTAATTTGAAGTTCTATGCAAAGAATAAATTATAATTAATAGCAATTGTTCCCAAGTATGAATATGAAAGAGAGAGAAAAGAAGAATGAGTTATTTGAGTAAATGAATAAAGAAACAAATTTTCATTATTTGCCAGAAGATCATCATAGTAAACTTTAAATTATTCAGAAAAAAAAAACACTTAAAATAGACAGTAAGGTTATGCCCCAACTAAAACATTTAAAGTGGCCAACACCATTATTTTCTACTGCCGTTATTTCTAGTTTAAGTTGTTCTTCCACTTGTGATATAGAATTTTAAATGCATCCTAATTTTTTTAATCCACAGAGCATATGGTTTAAAAAAAATCAGCAGAAGCAAATGTTAAAATAACATTTAGCCAGAAATATCCCACATTCATATTCAAAGAGAACTTCAAATATTGCTTTATATATAACAGCCTGTTTCTGAATTATTGAAATTAAAAATAAATTGTACTGGTATATGGACGCAACAATGTCAATCTTTTCCTTGCTCATAACCTCATTAGAATCTACACAAATGAATGGGAATTTTTAAAAGAGCAATGGCCACTTTCTTGACTCACTTTTAAAATTTTGCTAATAGTAAATTCCTCTGTATTGAGTTACTATGAAAGACATAAAGCCTACAAGAAGGGATACCTAGAAGTTAATGTTTCAAATGTACAATTTTAAAACCTGCACATTTGCCTTAATTCTTAAAACATCCCACTGCTATATATGTTTAATTCTTACAAACTTCAAAGTATACCATATCTACATGCAAAAAATAGAATTGCTTACTATGTAAAATACTTTTTTAATATATATTTATTTCTTTGTTGTACACAACACCTTTATTTTGTTTATTTATTTTTATGTGGTGTTGAGGATGGAACTCAGGGCCTCATGCATGCCAGGCGAGCGCTCTACCGCTGAGCCACAACCGCAGCCCCTGTAAAGAACTTTTTAATAGGTGCCCAATGGGCTGGAGTTGTAGCTCAGTGGTAGAGCACTTGCCTAGCATATGTGAGGCACTGGATTCGATTCTCAGTACTGCATATAATTAAATGAATAACAAAGGTGCATCAACATCTTTAAAAAAAATGCCCAAGAGTCTAAATTCAGTAGTTTCTTTTCAACACTTATTTAAAAGATGGCGCTACTATGGTTAGAAAGCACTCTTCTTGTTACTCAATTACATTAACTCCACTCCATAGAATGTGTTTCAAGTTGCTTTAGTATACAATGCCTCATTTCATTCTCTTGACAAATTGCTTTTAAATTTCAGTGTTATAAAAATACTTTGTGATTTAAACTCTGAAGACAGTTATGGATTGGCAGAAATCTTATAAAATGAAACTCATTAATAAACTTATCTTACAGGGATTTTTACCCTAGAAAACCAGTGGGAGTTAAAAAACAAAACAAAAAAACAACTATGTGTGCACACATACATAATATTACCTATTAATTAGAATACTACAATTATGTAAACAATACAAATTACTTTTGCAATGTTAATCTTTTTGGACACTCAAGGAAAAGGTGGAAAATATAGTGTGTTTATCACCCTTTTACTCACAAAATGCAACTCAACTGACATTGAAGTCAATTCCCTTGTTCTTTCAATTCTATAAACAATATGACACTACCATCTTCATGTTTTCCTGCACACACACAAACAAAAAAAAATGAATCATATGTAAGCCACCTGCTGGGCCACCACAGTGAAGTTCCAAGTTGACTGGAAAGAAAGGTATGAAAGGCTTTAAAAGATTGTGGTATTGCTCATAAACAATCCATGAAAAGCAGGTCTGATCCCCACACGGAGTGACCAGTGTCTGATGCACACAGACACAGTGTCTGATGAACACTAAGCTTAAGCAAATATGGGCTGGATATGATGATGCAAGAGTCGGTTTTCCACAGCAAGCAACTTACCTGCTTGTTGAAATGCTACTTGGACAGCTCTTTTAATGTGAATAATGGAAAACTATCACTTGAAAAATAAGAACATATTACGTTTTAGAAATACTGAATCAAATTCTGATATTTCTCAAAATTCTATGTATGTTTAGGTTATAACTACTTATGTCCACATATATAATAAGACACCAAAGGAGATCAGCAAATTGCTTAAGTTGCCAAAACCACATTTCACTTTACCCACTTAAAAGTTATAGTTTGAAAATACTAGGAAATGAGATGTAAATTAAGAACAGGTTACTGTCATGGAAATTTGCCTCTGTATTGAAAAATAGGTAAAAGAAGTAAAATATCATATAGATATTTTAGATAATGATCTTCCAGATAATATATAAATTAAATAATAGTTTGATGTTAGCACAATTTTTAAAATTATTTTTAAAATTCCTAATTGCATTGTCATTTCTTATGAATATACACTCCTAAAAGACAATATCAAATTTGAATATAATACATAATTGGCATTTTAAAATGTTTTTGAAAAAAACAATGTGTACGTCCTTACTATTATCAAGGTTGGAGAAATACTAGAAAGCTGTCTAAGCAGCCAGGTTTCTTTGAAAAAAAAAAAAGTGATAACTTTTTACCTATTTTCAAGATGAATCACTTGCTTTATATTCTGGCTTTATGTGTATTTATTACACTAAAATTAGTGAAACCATGAAAAAGACAATAAAGGTGGATTTTATTTGAGCCACATAATTTTATCTTTCCAAAATGCTTTTCTTTAAATTATATCCATTTCAGACTACCTAATGCCCATTGAAATGCCAATGCAAATAGCGACATATATACCTATGCCTAATAACAACAAATTTAACATTATGTCACTACTTATATGGAAAAATGTGTCTAATGTTGCATATTTTAAGCATACACCTGTGGAATAATAAATGTTGTTAGGTGGTTAAGCTAGTGAAAACAAGTTAAAGACCTGAACAAAGGATTTACTAATGTTCATTGTTCTTAGGTTTTATATTTAATATTTTATCTCATTTAATCATAAGGCACATTTCCTTGTGTGAAGAATAACTATGTCATTTTTGATGAGTGAGATAGATCCATTCCGGTACCACAATATACAGAAATGTCTTTTCTACCATCTTTTAAATACAAAATTATCTACTAACAGAAATATTTTATCATAAGTATAAAATCCTCAAAAGTACTGTTCTTTTATGAGATTTTATGGTTAGTTCCTGTAGATATCTCTAATGCTTAATTATATATTTACACCATTATACAGTTTATATTAAAATCCCCATGTAGTAAAGGGTTTTCAACCAATTATTGTTGACTGGCATCTGGATATGACTGAGATAAAAGTTTAATATGAACAATATATATATGACACTTTAAAAAATGAATTTACAAATAGATTCTAAAATTAAGGACAGATTTAAATTAACATTACAATTCTGGCTATCATACATGTAATCCTGAATATGTGTCTTAATATATGTTCCAAGGAATTATTTATAAAAAAAGAACAACTGTTTTTGAAAACTACATTTTAAAACACTAAAATAACATTTGCATTCTATAATATGAAAACAATATATTACCCAATTAAACACAAACCAATATGTATTAGGTGGTTGCTACCACATCACATATTTATTTCACACTTTATTGGAACAGATATTTCCAAAAGAAACATCTAGCACAGAGAAAGAATTGTATAAAAATTTCTTTTTCTGAAAAAAAACAAACTCAAATTATTTTTGTGTTAATTATTAGAATACTTTAACAACTATTTTAATACACGATAATGTTATAGCAGAATATTTGTTAAACCAAAGAAAAAAAATTAGATATTTAGAATACTACATTATTTATGTTTAATTACAATAAAACTTAAGCTCTTCATACTATGGTAAATACTCTACTAAAAAAACTTTGAATTACTAATTATAATTCAGGTCCAACTCCAATTAGTGCCTAATTAATTTTATAGTGTGTTAAGAGTATGTTCTCCCTCTTTTGATGATAAAACCTTCTCATATTACTTTTTCTCTGAAATATAAAATTGTTAAGAATTTACCAATATTTCCAGAGAAATTTACAAAGAGAAGCATAATCATTTGCTTTCAGTAATTGCTACAATCTTTGTTTTCAGTTTTTACAAATCTGAATTTTTTCCAGAAGATTGGAGATTTATCCTGATAAACACTGCACATGATATATTTTTATATCTTTTTATGCATGAAAAACAATTGGCACCACATCTTGATGAAATTAACATTACATTTTTTTATTTCATAAAGTTTATTCTGAAAGTAAACATGAAGTAAAAATGTCAACTATTATTTCTCCTTTCCTCAGAAGATGATGTTACTGACTTTCAAATAAATAATTGCAGATGCAGAAGCCTTCCAAAATATTAATATTACTAATAGCAGAGTGGCTCGCAGCTACAAAATCTGTTCTCAGTACAGGAAATAATGCTTCATACAATCTAAATATATCTATACTTTCATTGTTCAATAATATTCAAATCTTTTCAAAGAAAAAAAATTGTGGTGCCCTAATTCTAATTTTTCCCCACTATTTAATCTCTTTCTTGTCCCTAGTAAGTTTCTGATAGTAAAAAATAACTCAATAACTTTAGGAAAGCATTTACTGCAAATATTCTACTTACAATAAGGATTTTTACATTAATATTTTATCACAGTATGTTCAGGAGTAAAGGTTTATTTGTTGTATTTTGAAAAGCCATCATCTTCCCCAATGTGATGATGCATTCCCCCCAAGGGATAGAAATAAGGATAAATTGTCAGTTTCAAATAATACTTTTAAAACGTATGATCTTGTGTAACTCTTTTTAAAAGTCACTATTTGACACAAAATGCAAACGTGTCACTTGAGTTCTCACTTAATAGGCCAAGCTATAAAAAGACTAAAAAATTTTAAATACAAATATTTCTTAATAAGAGTGAAGGATTTTGAAGCATTTTAAGGAAATTCTTACACTTCTTATGTTTTTAAAAAAAATCTAATTGTAACATTCTGCCAATTAAATGAAGATCTGCCGATGACATTTACCCTCTCCCTTCATAACAAAAAAGATATGCAATCATTTTTATGGAAGATTATCTAAAGAGGAACATTACTGTAAATCAATGACAAAAAAATATTAGACACTCTCCTTCTCCAGGTTAGACTGTCCATCCTCTAGATTCCTGCACTGACACCAAAGGTAATAAATACTTTAAGCTGAATTTTAAATAATAGCTTCAGGGTTTCAGCCCATAAAGATGCACTGTTGGTAACCACCAAAAACTCCACTATTCAGCACTCAGCCAACAAAGGACAGCAAATAATTCCCAGCAGCATAAATACCGGGAAGGCTACCTTGGGCTTTGTTTTTGTTATGTAAAATGCATTAAAGTGACTCATCCACTTAAGGTTACCTACTCATAGAAGCTTTAAAGTAGCTTCAAGAACCAAAATAAATGCTTTCCCAGAATGCCTGATAGGCTATTCAGAGCATTTAAAAATATGTATATATTTATATGTGCCCCCTGAATTTGATACTTTATTGCAGCCTAAGAGAGAAGAGAATTGTTATATTTCACTCCCTTCCTGCCGTGTGACTATAGTTACCTTTCAACACTCTGTCTCCAGAATAGCAACGAGTTGTTTTTTTTTTTAATTTAAAAGTTATTTTAGAAATGTTAAAAATAGGAAAAAAAAAATTGCTGGAGACTGTGGAAACAGTCCCTCCCTAAAAGAATGGGAGTTCTTTTCATTCTAAGAACAGGAAACCGAGTATCATTTAGCACTTAGATGTTTCCAATAAAGGGTCAGGGAGGTTGGATTGCACAGCCCCAGTACCTGTGAGCCCCGGGGTGGACAGCACGCCCTGCTGCGGGGAGCAGGCACACCTCGGATCTGAAAGGCTGTCAAGTGCGCCCAGGAATTTGGGATCTAAATGAGTTTGGGCACTATAGCAATTGGAGATCATCCCAGAGGCCAAGTGCAGGAGAAGTCCAAGCTACCCTGGCAAGCTGGAAATTAACTATTTGTAAAATACTCAACCAAAACACAACTTTTTTATTTAACTGGGTTTGATGAGAGCGGATGAATGACTGGAAACTTTTCTCCCAGTCCAGTTAAACTCTTGAGTTTCTAGAATCCTTTTAGAGATGGACTAAGACGCCAGGAGTCGGCGGCCAACATTTCTCGGGACAGCTCGGCCCCCGGCGCCTGGCCGCGCTCAGGGTCGGGAGAAGCCAGTTCGGAGCGCATTCCAGCCTCGAGCCGCTCACTCAGCCGGCTCACTCGGCCTCTCCAGATCCGAGCCCCGCTCGCCAGCCGTTCGCTCCCCACCCCCACGGGCAGAAAAGCTCCGCGACTCGGGAACCGACCCCAGCCTCCAGCTCCCGCTGCATCACCCGGGCCGCGCTCCCCGCCCTGCCGGGCCCGCCGACTTACGTGACGGCCGAAGGGAACGGCTCCTCGGACGAGGGACCGATCAGCAAAGATTGGAAAAGTGTCAGAGTCAAGGCCAGCAGGCAGCCAGCAGCCATCTTCGCGATCGAAGATCAATCCCCCCTCCCTCCCCAGCTGGGGGAAGGAGCGGTGCTGGAAACCGCGGGCGGCGGAAAAGGAGCACGCTCTCGCAGACCGCCGACGTCTGGAGGGCCGGCGCACACGGGGCCCGCGGCGTGGAGTGGCGCGGGGGACCGCTAGGACGAAGCCGGGTGCCGGGGAAGGGGCGGTGGCGGGAGGACCCACT